>NC_041218.1:6331801-6336028 GCF_002837175.3 Physeter macrocephalus | reverse complement strand
GAGCGGCTGGGCCCGTGAGCCATGGCCGCTGAGCCTGCGCGTCCGGAGCCTGTGCTCCGCAACGGGAGAGGCCCCAACAGTGGGAGGCGCGCGTACCCCGCAAAAAAAAAAAAAAAAAAAAAAAAAAAAAAAAAAAACCTAGAAAAATACACTTGATTCTAATACAAATGGTTACCTATTGTCTTCGTCCATTCTAGCTGCTGTAACAGAATACCGTAGTCTGCGCGGCTTATACACAGCAAAAGCTTATTGCTCACAGCTCTGGAGGCTGGAAGTCCAGGATCAGGTTGCCAGCAAGGTCACGTGAGGGGCTTCTTCTGGGTCAAAGACCTGTGACTTTTCGGTACATCCTCGCATGGCAGAGGGGTGAGGGGTCTTCCGGAGTCTCTTTTATAAGAACATTAATCCATTCATGAGGGCTCCACCTTCATGACTTAAGCACCTCCCAAAGGCCCCACCTCCTAACACCATCACGTTGGACATCGTGGGGGACACAGGCGTTGAAACCACAGCACCTGAGGACACAGGGAGAAACGGGATGGATGAGACAGGGAAGGGAGAAGGAATGCTCAGTTTGGCTGGGGTTCTTTGTGGGCTTTTTTCTTTTTGAGTGAAGAGAGCCTGAGGGGACCCACAGTGAGGAGGGCAGGGTGGTGGGGCGGGGCGGGGCCTCCTCCCTCCCTCTGGAGGTCGAGGGAGCCTCCAGGTGTCCTGGCCACAGTGCAGTCCCAGGTCGGTGGGTCCCCAGATGCCATCACCTCCCACCCCAGTGCTATGTTGTGTTTATTTTTTAATCGTGGGAACATATTACCTACTCAAAATAATAAAAATCTAAGTTTTAAAAGAAAAAGACAAAGAGGGAGGAAGGAAGGAACTCTTATTGCTGATTAATGGGATAAAGCAGCTGGCAGGATGGATGGAGTAGACAGACTCAGGCCCCCACAAAGATTTCCACATTCTAACCTCCCTGGGACCTGTGAATATGTCACCTTACACGGCAAAAGGGAGGCATTCTGCAGGTGTGATTAAGGTAAGGATCCTGAGATGGGAAATTCTCCTGCATTCTCCAGGTGGCTCGATATAATCGCAAAGATTTCTCAGCGTAAACCTTCTATATTGTTCTTGGGTTTGGGGTGGGTTTTTTCCTTCTGAGGGTCCTTCCTGGTAAGAGAGAGACAGGGGCTCAGAGAGGAGGGAAGCTGCCACTCTGCTGGCTCTGAAGTCGGGGAAGGAGCAACAAGCCAGGGGTGTCGGTGGAAAAGGCAAGGAGATGGATTTTCCCCGAGAGCCTTTATTAGCAACACAGCCCTGCAGACTCTAGACGGTAAGAGAATAAACGTGTTGCTCGAAGCCACTAAGCTTATGGCAGTTTATTTATGGCAGCAATAGGAATTATATAATTCTTATTGTATATAGGAATTATATAATTCCTATATATAGGAATATATATAATACACCTGGTGTGGATTATATATAATACAACAGGTGTGGATTTCCACCCGGAGGACCGTGGATGGAAGGAAACAGAACAAGCGAAACTTCCGCTGCCCCCTCACCACCACCTATGTGTCCCCGTCTCTGCTCGGAGCTCAGTCACCCAAGCAAGCCCAGGACCGACCGGGATCTGCCGGCAGGGAACCAGGGCACACAGGGGGAGGGGGCCGAGTCCTGGCTTTTTGACTGGATGTTAATTATACAGATTCCAGCCTTTCCCCCAAGACAGAAGATCGTAATTGGTTTAAGGGGACCCAGATGAGAGCAGGTGAGAAACCAGAGGACAAGGGGCTCCTTCACATGTGTTTTGTTGCGTGTGTGGGACTGTTGCATCCCCACCCACGCTGGGGGCAGCTTGAAGACCAAAACCCATCCCTCACTTACCTCTGTGTCTCTTCATAGCAGGTCTGATGGTGTTCTGCCTTCAGCGGCCCCTCAGTGGTGCTTGCTGAGCAGCTGAGTCACCAACAGCCTAAGAAATGCAAACTCCAGATTATACCTCCTCCTCATGTCCTCTTTCCCCCACCCTGTTTTTGTGCTCTGGCCCTAATAATGCTGGCCATTTCCCTGGCTACAGCACCGCCTCCCCACCTAATGAGATGGCAAGAAAACCTGAGTGTCACCCCTAAAAAGGCAGCCCCAAGCACCCCAGGGTCTTCACCTCCCACTCGTGCAGGCTCCAGATCCCTGGTGGTCCTTGCAAGCAACCACTTTTCAACCTCGTTCCCTTCTCCTCCCTTTTCAGCATTTCTCTCATTGCTCCTCCTTGCTCTAAGCATGATGCAAACCCCAGAATGTGACTGGCCAGGGATGCAAAGAAGAGGAAGGCTCAGACCCCACCCTCAAGCCATCCATCCATGGTCACGCTGGGGAGACAGCCCGGAGAGTCAGTAAGTGCAGCCTGCGGGGCACTGTCATGTGATGTAATGAGACGTGGGCTTCTCTCCAACAGGCACCTTCTTGTTTTATAAAGACTGGAAGTCTGGTCCGACCCTAGAGCTGCAAACGGCCCCCAAAAGTGTCATCCTAGCGTGACCTTTGTGAACACTTTCGCCAACAGTTCATTGTGTGACCCTGACATCCTCAAGTACGCAGCATCCCTGGGCAGATGAATTCTTCTTGAACACCATGTACACGCTGGGGCCACTGGCCTCGTTGGCAGGCCCTCCCCAGGTGGGAGAAGGGGAAGCAGCGGGTGTCCCCACCCAAGCCCTCGCCCCAGACCCAAGAGAGTGGGCCCCAGAAGAGGCGTGGCTCCAGAATCCTCATGACCAGCCTGACTGATCCTCTGAAAATACAGGT
Source organism: Physeter macrocephalus (assembly GCF_002837175.3). NCBI lineage: Eukaryota > Metazoa > Chordata > Mammalia > Artiodactyla > Physeteridae > Physeter > Physeter macrocephalus. Next base: position 6,333,232 of record NC_041218.1, on the reverse strand, counting down.
GGCTCCCAGAAGCCCAAGTCCAGCTAGATGGTATGGCCCATCCAGGCAGCCCAGGGACCAGAACTTCTTGAGGACAGCTTCCCAGCCCTCACAGGGCCTGAAGGGGGCACCAACAGGACAAGGTCTTTAAAGCTGGAGGATGCCAGTAAGAGCAGAGCCAACCATGAAATCCTGGGGCTCTGAGTTGTTCATCAAGACCGTGCTGGTGGCCTCTGCCTAAACCGCTGCCCTGCGGACCAAGCCCTCCGCCGCCACGCCCCTCCACTTTTAGGTGCCCTGGACATAAGTGCTCCCCAGAGGCTTACGTCCTCAGCTTACATCCAAGCTGGCAGCTTGCCCGGCTGTGGACCATTATCCACCAGGACCTGAAACATCATTTGTGAGCCCCCAATGAAAATGCAGGCCCTGGCTCAAAAATTAAGAATTTCAAGATGGCGACAACAGAAAGTTAAACTAAGTGTGGGGCCTTTGGGACTAAAGTCATACGCCCATGAGGCTGGTCCTGCTGCCTGCACCTGTTACTGAGTCCAAGCTCTCTCTGCTCGCCACAGCCAGGCCAATAAATCGAGAGACGAGGTGCTGAGGCCAGGAATATGACTTTATTCGGAGAGCCGGCAGACCGAGAAGATGGTGGTGGGCTAGGGTCCCCCAAAAAACCATCATCTTCTTTTCTGCAGCCATTCACAGGTGGGCAGGGTCAGAATGTCTCTCTGTGAGCTGAACAAAGGCACTTTAGTTTAACAGTCAGGCCGAGGGGCAGGGTTCCCTGGGGCGGGCCATTATGTATGCTTACAGCTATAGACAGTGATTATAATAACAAAAGCAATGAAGCAAAGGTTACAGTAAAAGAAACAGATTCAACATGGAGTCAGAATTGGCTCTCCCCTGCCACACACCCACTGCTTGCCTCAGCTGCGCCCCCAAAGTGGCAGACTGCATCCTGGGCTGTAATATAGCAACGTAGTAATATGGCAAGTAATTCACAAAGTTCTCTCAGCTCCCAAAAGGAAATAAATATTTATTAATTCAATATACCAGTTGCAGTAAATATATAATTTTAACTAAATGCAAGCCTACGGAAACAGAGCAATTATGCAATTCTAACCCTGTTATCTTGGCAGTAAACTTTTTTAACTAAAAAGATATGATTAACTAAACATTTTTCTCAACTGTAGATTCTCCAAGGACTAATCTTAAACTCTTGGCCAGCTTATAAACTAGTTCTCAGAGCACGTATATTAGTTTTTTTTTTTTTTTTTTTTTTGTGGTACGCGGGCCTCTCACTGCCGTGGCCCCACGTATATTAATGGTCTCATTAATCTCTCCTCTTAAATTTGTTCTGAGGGGCTTCCCTGGTGGCGCAGTGGTTGAGAGTCCGCCTGCCGACGCAGGGGACGCGGGTTCGTGCCCCGGTTCAGGAGGATCCCACAT
>NC_041218.1:6324911-6331364 GCF_002837175.3 Physeter macrocephalus | reverse complement strand
GCCTGCGCGCCCGGAGCCTGTGCTCTGCAACGGGAGAGGCCACAACAGTGAGAGGCCCGCAAACCGAAAAAAAAAAAAAAAAAAAAAAATTTGTTCTGCTCTCTCAGTTAGGGGGAGATGTTTGGATTTTGTGTGATAATTGGCCTGCTCTTTTGAATTGCATGATTCCCTGTCCTGGGGCCACTTTAAGCTCCACATCCCATAATCTGGAATTTCTAATGGATGAAACCAGGTTAAATCTGATAAAAATGAATACATACCAAGTGTAGATGTTGGATCCAAGGATTTGGCTATAAAGTTAAAAGGACGCCTACCAGGGAACTCCCTGGTGGTCCAGTGGTTAAGACTCTGCACTTTCATTGCTGAGCTCACAGGTTTGATCCCCGTTCAGGGAACTAAGATCCCCCAAGCTGTGTGGTGCAGCCAAAAAAAAAAAAAAAAGACACCTACAAAACCCACAGGCTTATTTGCTAGGGCATTCAAGGATTGGTCTGCAAAAGTCACAGTATCCCCATCAAGGCCTGAGAATTGATTCCATGTTACAGTTACCCACTGCCGCATAACAAACTGCCCCAATTTAGTGGCATAAAATAACAAGTATTTTATCATGCTCCCAAACTCTGTGGAACAGGGATTCAGACAGGACACACCAGGGATGGCTTGTCTCTGCTCCGTGATGTCTGGGCCCTTAGCAGGGAGGGCTCAAAAGCTGAGAGTATCTCAGAAGAATAGGAGGATCATCTGGAATCTTCTTCCCTTATGGGTCTGGCACCTGGGCTGGGATGACTCGAAGGCTATTCTCAGGAGGGACTATAGACAGAGCACTTACGCATGGCCTCTCCACGTGGCTTGGGCTTCCTCACAGCGTGGTGGTCTCAGAGTAACCAAACTTCTTAGGTGGAGACAGGGCTTCAAGAGTGGGTGTTCTAGCAAGCAAGAAGGAAACTGCATGTTTTTTATGACCTAGCTTCAGAAGTCACGTGACTTCACTTCTGCCATGCTCTACTGGTCAGTGAAGTCACCAACTCACCCAAATTGAAGGGAAGAAAACATAGACCCCACATCTCAATGAGAGGAGCATTTATTCGTACATAATTTTTGTAATCTTGAAAAATGTTTAATTATCCAAAACCGGAAATTCTAGTATATGACAAAATAAAACTCAAGACCAGGAAATATCAAAAAGGACAAAGAGATATGTCATAGCTGTATATAAAAAAGGATACTGGAGGGAATTCCCTGGTGGTCCAGTGGTTAGGACTCTGCGCTTTCACTGCCGTGACCTGGGTTCAATCCCTGGTGGGGAACTGAAATTCCACAAGCCTTGCAGAGCGGCCAAAAAAAAAAATTTTTTTTAAAGGGACACTGGATGCATATCAACTAATCATAATGTATGAATCTTATTAGGATCCTAATCTGAGCAAAGAGAATCAAAATATTCATGAGACAGTTGGGAAATCTGAACACTCACCGGATAGTTAACGATACTAAGAAATTATTATAAATTTTTTAGGAGTGATGATGGTATTGCGGTTATGTTTTAATAAGAATTCCTTATCTTTTATAGATAGGTGCTAACGTATTTACTAAGAAAATGATACGATGTCTGTCATTTACTTCAAAATAATCAAGGAGAAAGAATGTGGAAGAGTTCGTGGGGTGTAAATGAAATGAGATTAACCACTAACCACGCGTTGTTGAACCTGGATTCAGGAGGGTTTGTTTTATTCTTTTCTCTACTTCTGTGTATGCTTGAAAGAGGATGATACATCTTGATAAAAGAAACAAGAGATGAAGGAGATACAACATGTGTGCACCTAACAAGATTATCTCTAAATGCAGGAAGAAAACATACTTAGTACACAACTCTCAGAAACTGACAGGTCAAGCAGATGAAAAATAAGCAGAGATATAGATTATCTGAATAATACATTTAATAAGTTCAAACTTATATATTGATATAAACCTCTACACTCTACTTGAAAGTTGCTAGGAGGGTAATTCTTAAAAGCCCTCATCACAAGAAAAAAAAAATGTAACTATGTGAGGTGATGGAAGTTAACTGGGCTTGCTGTGGTGAGCATTTTGCAATACGTACATGTATCAAATCATTATGTGGTACAGCTAAAGCTCATACAATGTTATATGTCAATTATATCTCAATAAAACTGGTGAAAATTTAAAATAAAAAAATAAAAGGGTATGGCATGAGCAAATCTGTGATGGGAATATTTCACCAAGTCTCAACTTCCTACATGCAAGAGCTGGATCATAAGAACAAAACGCTGCATCTATGTAATTCAGCAATTACTGTTTTACTAAAAATAAGGAAGACCCGACCAAGGAAGGAGAGAAAAGCATTGTTTTGAAATCTGCGGCGCCGCATAACCATATTTTATAAGAATACATACGAAATCAAGGGTATATGTCAAATTTAAAAATAAAGGGGGCTCAGGCTGTCCCTATGCTTCTTTTCCTCACCATCTTCACGCCCTCCTTTCGCCAAGGCTTCCCAGGCGCTGAAGACCGGTTCCTTCTGGGCTCCGCATCTTTGCTCCTTTGGGGAGAAAGAGCTGAGCTTTCGCGGCACCGCCGCCGGCTGGGCGCTAGGTGGCGCCGCTGCGCTTCTGCGCCCACCTGCACCCACCCACCCCCTCCCACCCCCTCCCACCCCCGCCACGAGGCCGCCCCGAGCCCGAGGTCCCCTCCGGACCCGAGGTTCCTCCGCGGTCCTGCTGTGTGCACCACTGGGTCCAAATTCAGCGTCCAGACAGGTGCACCTGGGGAGGACTGGGAGTGATGGCAGGCTACAGAGTGGCCAGACCTGGCCTGCCTTCCTGCAGGGAGTGTCTTCTCCAAAGCCCAGCATTCACGTCTTATTGCATATTATTCACTTGCCTTACTGCTTCTTGCCCCCTCCTCGGGGCCCGTTTCTCCTCCTCCAGGACCTCTTCAGCTTCTGTTCCCAAACCTCCTGGGTTGTCTCAGGCCGCCTACTGGCTCCATTCTGAGTCGGAAGAGCAAGCACCACGTTTGCCAGAAAGAGCACCGCCAAAAAATACAGCAGGCCTCTTATTCTCAAGGAAAGAAGCACCAGGTTCTTGCATTAGTGGGTTATTTTAATTCTGTAGATTAGTCTCACCTTGTCTGTAGTTGAAGTAACAGAACCATCTCCAACTCGCGAAAGCGTGAACGCAGAACGTACTGTCGGCACGCAGGGCTGTCTCTACATAACTGGCCATAACAGAGAGGGCATTTGGGCTGGCCATGAACTACTTCTGGAATCTTGGTACCACGTGTGCCTTATCCACCTCCCGGTCCAGCGAGGATAACCAGGGGCAGGCGGGGATCACAGCAGTGGCTTTAAGAAGGGACAGGCTCCACCCTTGGGCAGCCCTCCAAGAGGTGCAGCCAGGCTCCTGGCCGACCAGACTTGGCCATCAAACTGAGTAGGTTAACAAGGGACAAGGAAATGTAGAGAATGCAAGTTAGAGGAGAAGCCTGCTTCCTCCTGGGCCGCCACCTTCCCCAACCTTCTATTCTGTTTTCAAGGAGACATGGGAAAAAATAAGCCCATGGGTGTGGTGTGGTGGTTCTCCCTTCCCTCCCCTCATGCCTCGGAATGAAGGGCTAGTGCCATTTCCACCCGGGAGATGGCCCAACCCTGCCCATTCCTGTTCTACCTGATCATCTATGGAAATTGGGGTGGGAGGGGGTGGACAGCAGACCAGCGCACCTGTCATCATTCTCTCCTCCCTTCCACACCTGCATCCAGCTGGTGGGAAAATCTGAGACAGTTTGGGGGTGAGAGGAGACTCACAGAACAGCCCTCCACTCCCTGCTCTAGTCTCCCCTAAAGAGATTGGGGCCACCCCCAATTAACAATTTGTGTGAGCTTGTTTGACTTTGCCGTTGCTCCTGCATGACTACCCCTTACCCCAGGACTCCAGTGGGGCAGGTTCATTCCGGGTTCCCTGGTGCCAAGGAATGTGAATTAAGCAAAGTTTCACATTGTGCTTAATATTCCAGAAAACTGTCTGAATACCTTTCATTTTTCCAGCAGTAAGGAGGTAATTTTTTTTTTTTACTGTATGATTTTATTTATATGTGGACTCTAAAAAAACAAATGCACAAACATAACAAAACAGAGTTATAGGTACAGAGAACAAACATGTGTTTGCCAGAGGGGAGGGCAGTAGTCAGAAGAAAGAAATAAGTGAGGGAGAGTAAGAGGTACAAACTTCCATTTGCAAAATAAATGAGTCATGGGTAAGAAATGCACCCTATGGGGAATACAGTTAATAACTATGTGATATCTTTGTAAGGTGACATATCCATAACTAGACTTATGGTGGTGATCGGTTTGAAATGTATAGAAGTATCAAAGTGCTGTTATGTAACAGAAACTAACATAACGTTGTAGGTCAATTATACTTCAAAAACAAACAAACGACAAACAGAAAAATAGATCAGATTTGTGATTACCAGGGGCAGGGGATGAGAAAAAGGGAGATTGTGTGAAGGCCGTCACAAGGTGCAAACTTATAAGATCAATAAGTACTAGGGATGTAACGTACAACATGATAAAAATATAATTAACACTGCTCTACATTATACATGAAATTTGCTAGGAGGGAAAATTCTAAGTTCTCATCACAAGAAAAAAATTTTTAATTTCTTTAATTTTGTATCTATATGAGATGATAGATGTTCACTAAACTTATCATGAATCATGCTTCAAACCTTAAACTTACACAGTACTTTATGTCAGTTATATCTCAATAAAACTGGAAGAAAAAAATAAAATTCATAATTGTAGTTTAAAAGCATTTTTCCAATTAACCAAACATGTTTCAAGGTTTAAGGAGGTAAATCTTAAACCTTTCATCTTAACACCATTAAGATAAGTTTGTTATAGGATTTGGACAAAGCACTTTTATAACAACTGATCCAATATTTAAAACAGCAACAGTTTTTATCCTAGCCATTGTTTTTTAATTTTTGAGATTCTCTAAACATTGTTTCAAAGCTTTGAAATTACTAAAAGACAAAAGATGATGAATGTCTGTAAAAGGAAAAGGAAGATAAATCTTTTAGCATTAGGGGGAAAATCTAATCTTCTTAAACACAAAGGGTTACAGTTCAGTAGAAAATAACTTCTTGTAAAGAGGAGCCAGGAAATGTATTTGCTTTGAAACTCTTTACTTTTAACCTTCAATCTTCCTGAGGAAGCTGTTCACTGTGCTTAAAAACAAACAAACAAACAAAAAAACCAAAACTTTTTTTAACTTCTGATCATAGTTTCATTGAGTTAAGAGGAGTGTCTTCAGCATTAGCTGGTACACTTATTAATAGCATCTCACATCTGAACATCATCTCTAACATCTGGAATATTCTATAATTAACTCATAAGTTAACAAAACAAAACTCAAGAAAGAAAGAAGGGAGGGAGGGAGGGAAGGAAGGAAGAAAGAAAAGAAGAAGGGAAGGAAGGAAGAAAAAGAAGAGATCCACTTTCAAAATGGTGGTGTGAGGAGCTCTGTAAACCTCCTCCGGAGCAAAAGACTCATAACTGGTAAAAAATATATTTAATTTTTTGGTTTGTTTTTTGGGGGTTTTTTTTTGCGTTACGCGGGCCTCTCACTGTCATGGCCTCTCCCGTTGCGGAGCACAGGCTCCGGACGCGCTTGTATTTTTTAAGCATTTAAAGCCTCTGGGACCTCAATTCCTCTTGCCTCAGTTTGCTTGTAGGTCAGAGATTTCATGCTGGGAGCAGCAAGCTGAGAAGACCAGAGCTATTGCTTCCACCCAAAGCCCCACTTTGTAAAGCAGGGGTGTCACTCAGAGAAGGAAGCCACTGTCTCTGCCCCCAGCTCTGAAGCAGTGGTTCAAATTGTGCCATGGAAAGAGAAGGCCATGAGAATAGAGAGCTATGCAAAATGGATTAAAGATCTAAATGTAAAGCCAGAAACTATCAAACTCTTAGAGGAAAACATAGGCAGAACACTCTATGACATAAATCACAGCAAGATCCTTTTTGACCCACCTCCTAGAGAAATGGAAATAAAAACAATGAAACTTAAAAGCTTTTGCACAGCAAAGGAAACTGTAAACAAGACCAAAAGACAACCCTCAGAATGGGAGAAAACATTTGCAAATGAAGCAACGGACAAAAGATTAATCTCCAAAATTTACAAGCAGCTCATGCATCTCAATATCAAAGAAACAAACAACCCAACCCCAAAATGGGCAGAAGACCTAAATAGACATTTCTCCAAAGAGGATATACAGATCGCCAACAAACACATGAAAGAATGCTCAACATCATTAATCATTAGAGAAATGCAAGTCAAAACTACAATGAGATATCATCTCACAGAATGGCCATCATCAAAAAATATAGAAACAATAAATGCTGGAGAGGGTGTGGAGAAAAGGGAACCCTCTTGCACT
>NC_041218.1:6295784-6324335 GCF_002837175.3 Physeter macrocephalus | reverse complement strand
TGCTTTGTGACCACCTAGAGGGGTGGGATAGGGAGGGTGGGAGGGAGACGCAAGGGGGAAGAGATATGGAGACATATGTATATGTAAAACTGATTCACTTTGTTATACAGCAGAAACTAACACCATTGTAAAGCAATTATACTCCAATAAAGATGTTTTAAAAAACTAAAAAAAAAAGAATAGAGAGCTATGATGTGAAAATGTGAAAGAAAGAAAGGAAGAAAGAGAGAGGAAGGAAGAAAGGGAGGGAGGGAGAAGGGAGGGAAAGAAAGGAAAGGAGAGAGCGGAAGAAAGAAAGAGAAAGAGAGAAAGAAAGAAGGAGAGAAGAAAGAAAGAAAGGAAGGAAGGAAGAAAGAAAAGAAAGAGAGAAAGGCAAGCTGACTTTATTTAGAACAAAATGTTGGGGAAGTTCTAGCATAGAACCAGTTTGTCAGAGAAAAAGAAAGAGAGAGGGAGACAGCTAAGACTCCTCCAGAAGTTAGAACAAACCTCAAAGACTGGCCTCAAAAATCTACTCCCATAAAGAGGCCCAAATTTAACTGGATCAGATGGTGAGGCACTGTATACCCCAGGCATGGTTGAAAACAATAGAGCAGTCAGCCAGTAGTCAGTGGAGCCTAACATCTGAGTGTGATGCCAACAGAGACAGAAGGTTTAAGAGAGAGTTCAGGGGGGCTTCCCTAGTGGCGCAGTGGTTGGGAGTCCGCCTGCCGATCCGGGGGACGTGGGTTCGTGCCCCGGTCCAGGAGGGTCCCGCATGCCGCGGAGCAGCTGGGCCCGTGGGCCGTGGCCGCTGGGCCTGCGCGTCCAGAGCCTGTGCTCCGCGACGGGAGAGGCCACAGCAGTGAGAGGCCCACTTACCGCAAAAAAAAAAAAGAAGAATCTGCCTGCCAATGCAGAGGACACGGGTTCGATCTGCGGTCCAGGAAGATCCCACATGCCACGGAGCAACTAAGCCCGTGTGCCACAGCTACTGAGCCTGCGCTCTAGACCCCATGAGCCACAACTACTGAGCCCGCGTGCCACAACTACTGAAGCCCGTGCGCCTAGAGCCCATGCTCCGCAACAAGAGAAGCCACTGCAATGAGAAGCCCATGCACCACAACAAAGAGTAACCCCCACTCACCCCAACTAGAGAAAGTCCACACGCAGCAACGAAGACCCAACGCAGCCAAAAATAAATAAATAAATTTATTTTTTTTAAAAAAAGAAAGGAAGGAAGAAAATAAGAAGACAACCTACAGAATGGGAGCAAATATTTACAAATCATATACCTGACAAGGGTCTAGTGTCCAGAATCTATATGTGTACGCACATGTGCGCCCACACACACACACACACACACACACACTTTATCAATAAAAAAAGACAAATAATTAAAACTGGGCAGAGCGTTGAATAGACATTTCTCCTAAGAAGATGTCAGATGGCCAATGAGCATATTAAAAGATGCTCAACATATTAGTCATTAGAGAAATGCAAATCAAAACCACAAAGAGATACGATTTCACGTTCACTAGGATGCTAAAATCAACAAGACAGACTAACACATGTCGGTGAGCATGTAGAGAAATGGGAACCGTCATACACTGCTGGTGGAAATGTAAAATGCTGCAGCCATCGTACTATTTCTGTAGATTAATGATTGCCTAGGGCTGGAGAGTGTTGGGGAGAAATTTGGAGTGATTGCTAATGGGTGTACGGTTTCTTTTTGGAGATGCTAAAAAATGTTCTAAAATTCAATGTGGTAATGGTTACACAACTCTGTGAAAATAGTAAAAACCACTGAATTGCACACTTTAAATGGGTGGATTGTATGTCTGTGCATTATATTTTAATAAAGCTATTATATTTTAAAAAAAAAGAAGAGAGGAAGAGACGCGGCATAGAGAGAAAAAGGAAGGAAAGATCAGGGTCTTTTTGCTCTTCATCACTTCTTACATTTTCCTACAGGATCTAGAATTAGGAGTATTTTCTGCCCCAAGCCACGAAGACCTCCGATTCCACACTGGAATTCCTGGCTGTGGTCCATAAGTGGTCCATGTCTACAAGAGGGAAGAAGTGTCAGCGTGAGAGTTAAACCCAAATGACCTGGCTGCTGGCCCTCCGAGCTGAGCGTCCGTGGCCCAGCAGGAGGCTCTGGACTGGCAGGTCAGGTCACTGCAGGAACAATTTATAGCCAAAAAGAATGCGGACAGATTTAGACTTGACCATAAGCCTGAGCAGATGCCTGAATTCTCACCCTTAGGGTAGCTAATTAGAAAGCAGGATGAGAAAAAGGCAACTGATTACTGAATGCGGCTTTTTCCGCGTCCACAAATCTTTTGTAAAGCCCAAAGCTGAAAACACAGAGTACCCCCGGGGACTGGAGGGCCTGAAATTTCATGCACTGCCTTGACACCTTTGGGCATCACGGGGCCCCAGAGGCCCAACCATGAAGCAGACCCTGCCCGTTCCCAGGCCAGGACCCATGGACCTGGGATCCAGCAGAACTGGGAGGAAAAACTTTGAATTGGATGTCAGATGAGAGTTTTAAATCAACTTGACAGGGTGTTTAATACCCGAACATAATCAAAAATCTATGGTGGGATCTGCTCCCAGGGGCTGCCTGGCACGTCTCTACGTGTGTTTGGTTGAGGGGGGAAGACGTACCGAAGAGGGAGCCCTTGTTATCCACACCTTCCCCCATCTGACCCGTACCTGCCGAAGGCTTGGACCCCGGGATGGGGGGATTGGTCCTGTGCATTTCCCCCTAGGATGGGCCCAAAGTCCCAGCTCTGCTGGAAGCATTGCTGGCGGCCTCCCCCATGCCAGGCTCGTCAAAGCTGCTGGCCGGGCCGCGGCAGGAGAAGCACGGGAAGGAGGAGAAGCTCTGAGTGGGAAGAGACACCGCCCCACCAGGCAACTTGGAGAGAAGAGGAGAGAACAACAGGTCCCCCTCCCTCCGGCTCCCCCTCCCACATTTCCTCCCCACGTACAGCAGATTGTCTTTTTGTCTGTGGCCCCTCCTCTACCAGGTGGAGATGCAAATGGGAAAAAGGGAGGGAGGACTAGATTGTTTTACATAACGACAGAGGATGAAGCCAGAAGATTTAGGGAAACGAGGACCTGTTGCTTTGAGAGGCCTTCCGAGAATGGGGCACAGATTAAGGCAGCCCCGGGGCAGGGAGGGAGAGCTTCTCTGGGAAGCAGGGGCCGGGGAGGGGGTGGGGGGGGAACCTCCTGGCCCACACGGGGGAACCCCTGTCTCAGAGCAGAGCCAACAGGTGTAGGGTTTCTTTAAGGATGTTCCCGGGCTTCCCTGGTGGCGCGGTGGTTAAGACTCCACCTGCCAATGCAGGGCACACGGGTTCGAGTCCTGGTCCGGGAGGATCCCACATGCCGCGGAGCAACTAGGCCCAAACGCAACAGCGAAGACCCAACGCAGCCAAAAATAAATGAATAAATAAACGAATAAATTTATTTCTAAAAAAAGAATGTTCTCATTTTTCTCATCTCAAGTATAAAAAGGAGAAAGAATTACAAAGCAGAGCCTTCCCGGTCGTCTGGGTTCTGATTCCAGGGAAGCAGGACTCTAAACCCCAGGGCCCCTCAGGCTGCAGCATCCTCCCGGGAGGTAGAGAGCCTGGGCCAGCCCAGCTCTGCCGATAAACGCCATGCGGTGCACCTAACACACCTCTGAGACTCGGTTTCCTCGGCTTGACACTCACTCCTTCCTTCCAGCCTGAGGGGCACAGCTTCTGGACTGGGGGCGGCGCCCTTCGTCCCCCTCTCCCTGCCCCATAGATCTCATTCCCTCTTCCAGCTCGATCTCCTCCATACTCACTGCCCCACTGCCCTTGACCCTGGGGCTGCTCGGTCTGCCCTCTGACGCTCCTCCCCCCGCCGCGTTCCCCCACCCCGGCCTTACAGGTCCCCTGCCCCCGCCCCCGGGGAAAACCGAGGACCTACGTCAGTCTGCTGAAGTCCGCCACTTCCTAGGTGACATTGACCTCCCCGCATGGCAGGGTTCTCGTTCCTGCTCCCAGCTAAAGCTGGAGAAGCCATCTTCCTGCTCCTGGTATCTGTGCCAACGCCTACGCTGTCTTGCTTTAGTGACACAGGGCCACACTTATTACAGAGGCCTTGGCGGCGACACGGTGGTGCCCCAGCCACCTCCTGTTCCAAGTGAGGCCAGAGAGAGAAAGTGGGCCCCAGGTTACACACCGTCCGTGACCAGACGGGGTGTAAACCCATGTGTCCGGGTGCCAGCGGTCTTTCCACCAAATCTCTGGAATTTCTAAGCCTCCAAGACTCGTCTTTGCAATTTGAACTCTACTTGGGACATGGCTGGCCGTTGAGGCTTGCACCCGCGGTCAGCGGAAGGAAGCTGTCGTCAACTTGCCCCCTCCAGCCCACTTTGCCTGGGGCTACAATGGCTACAAAGCCATTTGTTCGCTGCGCCTGGCAGGTTAGGCTCCCTTGGTGTTCATTTCCTGCTCCGAGAGGCAGTGAGTCATCTCCCTCCCGCTTCTCCTCCTTTAACTATTGCTCTGAGACCAGAGTCTGCAGGAGGAGAGGTCACATGGAATCCTTTATTTAGTACAGAAGTTCTCAGCTTGGGGGCGGGGAGCACCCAGCAGGGATAGCTAGAAACAGCCTCGCTAGTTCTGAGAACACACACCCGGGGCCAAGAAACTCAGTGCAGCTGGGAATTCCTGGAGTTCTCAGAGATCCACGGACGTTCAGGACCCTGGAGCACTCATTTTGTTGCTGGCTAAAAGACGACTTGGAGTTGAGGTCAATTTAGCAACCTGGGGTGCAGACCATTGGGAAAAGCCAGACAGCCCAGGAAAGCATCCCGGCTTAAGCGGCTTAATGCTGTGTTTCTTTGAAAGGCGTGCTGTCTGCTGTGTGTCCACCAGGTGGCACAGCGCACCTTAGCTGTCAGCTCCCACGGGCAGCCCGGTGTTCACTGCTAACCTCACCGAGACTGGAAATGCCCACAGGTACAAGGCTAGAGCTTGACCAATAATGTGCTCCGACTACCTAAGTTCAGCCAGATTTAACAGAAAAATGAAACGGTGGCTTTGGCAAGAAGGAAGCTATATTTGTTTCTATGTGAAAAGCACCCTGGGCTGGTGTAGGAGCTCCGCGAAAGTGTGTGTCCAGGAGGCAGACTCCTTCCTCTTCAACACAGACCCCTAGGATATGGCCCTCAGCCTCCTACTCCAAAGTGACTGCTAGAGCTCCAGCCATCACATCTGAGTACTATGCTAGAGGAGGGGAGAGAAATGCATGGCCCCATGCTCTAAGGAGCTTTCCCAGAATTCAGAGACATCATGTAGTTCTACTTACAATTCATTGGCCAGATAGGGAGGCTGGAGACTGGAATCTTTTACCTAAGCATCACTACCCCCATATAATTTCAGGGTTCAGTCTGGAAAAAAGAATGTGAGAATGGAGAGCTGAAAGCAGCTAGCAACCTCGGCCACATATTAACATAGGACGCTGAAAATTCCTTTATGCCAACACAGCATACTTTCCAACCCCTGGAAACCGGGACCCCGAGGCCTCCCTCACTGCCTGCCCTTTATTGATATGATTCACGAATGTGTGTCCCATGTCCAGGTTCTTCTCCTAAACTCCAGGATCTGCATGTTTACCTACATGTCCTACAAGAATCCAAGCCAGCTCCCCACCTGCCCATCCAGTCCCCGTCCGCCTGCTCTTCCCTTCCGTGCTCCCAGCTCCAGGGCTCCATCCTCAAGCCCCCCACCTAAGCCAAGAACCGGGAAGCCATCCTGGACACCCTGCTTCCCCTACACAAACACCGTGTCCATCTCTTTACCCTTAGCCCTCATCTTCTTAACGTTCCTGGGCCACACTACAGAGACGGGGCGCAGAGGCCGCCAGCCCGGATGCACGCGAGCTTAGTAGGAAAGACCAGATCCCTGAGGAAATAACTGGAAGCCTTGGTGGGACTGCAGAGAACCCCCTCCCGGCGTGCTGGGGTGCGGCAGGGGTGGAGAGGGTCTGGCAGAGACCGGGGTCTAACTGAGGCGCAGAGCGGCCCAGGCAGGGAGGGAAGGGCTCAGGCAGGGTGGCGGCTTGAGGCGAGGCCCAGAGAAGGGAATCGTCGTGTTCTGCGCCGGGAACGGCAAATTCCTCTGTGGCTGGAGCGGGAGAAGGCGGGAGTTGCCACCCACGGTTCCGAGGGCCCTTGAGATTTCCCTGGGGCTGATGGGCCCTCGGCAGTGCTCTCTGCAGGGCAGGACGCTCTCTGCAGGGCAGGACGATGGCTCCGTAGATTGTACAAGATGACAGCCAGGAGGGTGGGTTCGAGGGGAGCAAACGTAGAGGCAGAGAGACGATTTACCACTCAAAGTATTCATGCCAGAGACAGAAGATGCCAAATCAGGCGGGGGCGGGAGGGTTAGAAGGAGAGGCAGGTTCCAGAACAATCCAGGAAGTTAAGCACCGGGCATGGTGATGGGAGGTAGAGAAGGAAGGAAAGGGAGCCGCTCTCGGGGCTTCCAGCCTGGCTGCGGAGATGTGCCAGCACCCCCCAACCCCGCCGAGCGGGACCCCAGGGTCAGGGGAGGGCAGGGAGGAGGAGGGCCTGTTGTGGACGAATGGGGAAGGGGACGTCGGGCCAAGAGCACACACAGAGCTGGACCCCTGGGTGGAGAAAGGCCAGCGGGGGAGGGCGGTGGGGAGGTGGACGGGCAGGGGTGCAGGGCAGCTGAGAAGCTGGACGGGAGCCTGGGGGAGAACTCATTCCAGACGGTGGGGGCCAGGTGGGAGAGAGGGCTTGGAAAGCTGAGCCAAAGTGAGACACTGAGGCTGCAAAAATGAGAGACGGAGAGACAGAGACAGAGAGAGACCCAGAGAGAGAGAAACCACAGAGAGACAGACAGACAGACACACAGACAGACAGAGCCTCTCACTTCAGCTCCTCGTGACCACTCATATCTGTCGTTCTGAACTACTCAGGACTTTTTTGGTTGCAAGTGATAAAAACCCAGCCTGAATAAGGTTGAGGAAAAGGAGACAGGCTTTGAAAACCATCCGGGTGGCGCCCCGAGCGAAGGCGGGTTAAAGGACCAGAGCCTGGAGAAGGACAGATCCCCTCAGACCCGGGACCCGCCCGCCGCCAGAGGTCAACGCCCGAGCCTCTGCGGGGAGCCCATCCTCCCAGCGGGAGCTCTCCACGTGCGGGGCTCGCGGGAGAGACAGAGACAGAGAGAGACCCAGAGAGAGAGAAACCACAGAGAGACAGACAGACAGACACACAGACAGACAGAGCCTCTCACTTCAGCTCCTCGTGACCACTCATATCTGTCGTTCTGAACTACTCAGGACTTTTTTGGTTGCAAGTGATAAAAACCCAGCCTGAATAAGGTTGAGGAAAAGGAGACAGGCTTTGAAAACCATCCGGGTGGCGCCCCCAGCGAAGGCGGGTTAAAGGACCAGAGCCTGGAGAAGGACAGATCCCCTCAGACCCGGGACCCGCCCGCCGCCAGAGGTCAACGCCCGAGCCTCTGCGGGGAGCCCATCCTCCCAGCGGGAGCTCTCCACGTGCGGGGCTCGCGCGGCCCCCAGACTGACAGGAGGTGATGCTGTCCCCAGGGCCAGTTTACAAACTCCCCGGAAGGACATCTGTTGGCCGGAATCCATGGACCGTGAGGCGGTGGGCAGGATCTGTAAGGCACCTGCGCCCACACGCAACCTTACAGTTGGGGTAGAAAAGGGCAGTGCCCGGAACGATGTGCCAGACACCAGGGACAAGAAGGGCAATGGCGGCCCTAAGTCAGATGGCCCCAAGCAGAAGCCCCCCCCCACCCCGCAACAGATGCTCCTCTCTCCCATCTCTGCCTTCCTCCCTTTCCCTCTCCCTCTCCCTCTCTCTCTCTCTCTCTCTCTCTCTCTCACTGTCTTCCTCTCTTCTCCCCTCTCCTCCTCCCCCTCCCCTCCCTCCCTGCCCCAGGCTGGGAGCCTCTCTGCTTCTCCCAATCTGCCTTCACTCCCTGTCTGCTTTTCCAGCTCTGTTTTCCTCTAGACTTTGAGGCCCTCGCACACTTACATTTTTGTTCCACCATGACATTTAAGATCCCCATGGTTACCTATGCCCAGAGCTAAACAAAACTCTAATCTAGACGGGGTCTGGCCAGTGCCGAGTGTGGCAGGGCCGTTACCTCCGGCTCCGGGCACTGCATTTCTCCTGAGACTGCCAAAGACAGCACTAGCTTTCTTGGCCGACTTGTCACAGCTGAGTCACACTGAGTTGTTTGTTTCCATAAAACATGTTTTAAAGGTTATAAGAGTAATCGTGTGCTCATTGGAGAAAAATGTGAAAACACAGAAAAAAAAATCACCTATAATGCTTCATTTTGATACATTTCTCTTCAGTCTTCTACTTATGCAGATTTTAAAACATTTTTAAACGAATGTTGACTTAGTTTGTGAAAGCTACAGCTTTTGCGTAACGTTTTATCAAGAGCCTTTTGCATATCATTCAAAGTCCTGTGAAAATACTTCAATGTGTTACTGATATTCCTTTCATGGTTACTAATCCAATAGCTGACAGTTGCTACTCTCCGTCAAATGTTTTTGCGGATTATTTTATTTAACAACCTACCAAGTAGCTTCCCCGGGAAGTAGGTACCCTTATTTTCCCTATTTTACAAAAGAGGAAACTGAGGCTTAGAAAGGTTAAATAATTTGCCACGGTCACATAGCCAGCAAGTGGCCGGTTGCAGTTTCAAACACAAGACAGCCTGATATACAGTGTTCCCTCCACGTCACCTCCCATCTAGACACTGTGCCCCACAGGCGTGCCCGGATGATGTCTGTATGTAGTAGGAAGGTGTCATCATCTCCACCTGGGCCGAGCTGTGATGGAGGACAGGACAGCAGTGGAGGATGCTTCCCATGAGTAGGGACATCCTATATGTGTTTGACATGTGACCTGGAAATCTTTAAATCATGAAGTTGCCATGTGGATCCAATGGTTGAAGTGTGGCTACACCACGTGGGCTGGGGGCACAGGGATGGACAGCCCTTCCCAGCACAGAGTCACAGAGTAATTCGGAAAACCAGAATTTGAATGAAACCTCCTCAACTTTTAAAGGCTGTATATGAAAACTCCACTACAAGCATCATACCTAAAGGAGAAACTTTAGAAACATTCCCGTTAACATTGGCAACAAGATAAGGATGCGTGTTAGCACTGCTATTATGTGACAAAGAACCAGAGGTCCTGGCCAATGTTATAAAACAAGAAAAAGAAATAAAGGTGTGGGAGCTGGCAGGAAAGAGCTACAAGTGTTGTTATTTGTGATCAATATGATAATCTACATAGAAATCTGAACAAAGTATTAGAACTGAAAAGAAGGTTATTGGATGAATGTAAGATCAACTTACAAAGATCAATAACACTTTCTCTATACCACAATAACCACCTAGAATACATTACAAGATAGGGTACCATTCATAATAGCAACAAAAGCTATAAAATATCTTTAAATATGACAAAAAACACATCACTCTCAACAGAGGAAAATTTTACCTTCTATTAAATGAAATAAAATATCTAAATAAATGGGACAGGGACTTCCCTGGTGGCACAGTGGTTAAGAATCCACCTGCCAATGCAGGAGACACAGTTTCGAGCCCTGGTCTGGGAAGATCCCACATGCCACGGAGCAGCTAAGCCCGTGCGCCACAACTACTGAGCCTGTGTGCCACAACTACTGAAGCTCATGTGCCTAGAGCCTGTGCTCTACACCAAGAGAAGCCCGCACACCTCAGAGAAGAGTTGCCCCCACTCACCGCAACTAGAGAAAGCCCACATGCAGCAACGAAGACCCAACGTAACCAAAAATAAATATAATAAATAAATAAATAAATGGGACAATCCATGCTGTTGGATGGGACGACTTAATATAAAATTATCAATTCCAGCCAGGTATTATCACAGTCGTAATCCTAATAAAATTCCAACTGTACTTTTTTAGGAACTCAAACTTATTCTAAAATTTATAAGAAAGAATAAAAGTTCCCAAATTACTAAGGTAATTTTAGAACAGAAGGGCAAAGAGGGATTGATCTTATAAGATATGAAGATACACTCCAAGGCCATAGTAATAAAGCACAGTCTCTACTGTGCAGTGAATATTACTCATCCTTAAGAAGGAAGGAAATTCTGTCACATGCTACAACACAGGTAAACATTGAGGACATTATGCTAAGTGAAATAAGCCAGTCACAAAAAGACAAATACTATAGGATTCCACTTACATGCGGTATGTACAGGAATCGAAATCATAAACACAGAAAGTATAAAGGTGGTTGCCAGGAACTGGGGGGAGAGGATAATGGAGAGTTATTGTTTAATAGGTAGAGTTACAGTTTTATAAGGTGCAAAGAGCTATGGGCCTGGACGGTGGTGATGGTTGCACAACAGTGCAAATGTATTTAATTCGACGGAACTGTACACTTAAAAATGGTTAAGACGGTAAATTTCATGTTGTGTCGTCTACCACAATTTTCAAAAAGAAAAATATGCAAAAAAAACCAAAAAATCTCCCTCTCCTCGTATCCAGGAGGAAATCAAGAAAGAGTTGTTCTGCCAGGGACATCTGGGCGATTCTGTAGAAGTGGTGGATTGGAGGATGACCTTTGTCCATTTGCCAATTACAATGTTTCCGTCACCTGTGAGTGTATGGATTTTGAAAACCATCACTAAGAGAGACTGGTACCAAGGCCTAGGATATCCTGGTCCCACAAGACACTTCATGGAGTTATAACAAGTGAATAGAAGAGGGCCCGAATCTTCTCTTTTTCGGCAGAAAATTTCAACTTTATTTGGCCAATGTGTCCAACTCCAGTATTGTGGTAGAAAAGCCTGAAGGCCTGTCAACATGTGATTCGGCTCAAGCGTCCTTGGCGGTCTTCCAGCCTGGAAACGGAGGGTCCTGGTTCTGCCTGGTGCAGGCCTCAGGCCACCCTGGACATCACAGAGCAATGAGGACCCTGGCTCGGGGAAGGAGGAGCTGCCAGGCCTGTCCTGGGCCCAGGCACACCCTCCAGTTTTGGGGGGCCCCTGTGACAGAGGCCCGAAGTCTCCGTGTAACCAAAAGGTGCCGGAGCCACGCTTGGCCACGGCAACAACGCACGAGGTGAGGGACCCGTCCAGCCCGGCGTGGTTCCGCCCCACACAGGGGACAGGAGTCTCCAGGGAGGCCAGGCCGAGGTGGAACAGACACCCTGACATCCAAAAATGTCTAAAAATCCCGCAGATGGAATTTTTTTTAAGTGATAGTATAAACCTAACAGGAATGAGACATTGTCAGCATGAGATATGGAATCTTCTTTTAGTCTTTATGTCTTACACTGTTTCACTAGAAAACTTTGCATGCTAGCTACGTTACAATATCTCTGTGAGAGATCAGAGGAAGCCCGCTTCTCAATTCCCCTGCGAGGACAGGAATATTGAAATCCATTGTCATCACTGTCGATCAACTTGGGCAGAAAGAAGGGGTGCAGCTAGCCTCCCTGGAGAAAAGCAGTGATGTGTTTATACCCACTGAGTGTCCTGCAGCCTCACCTCTTTTCGCCTGCCTCTCCTAAGTGGGGAGAGTGGAGACAGGTGGGGTCCTGGGTGCTGTGCAGGGAGACCACTTCCACGGAGAGGCTGAATTCCACTGAGGGTGGGATCCAATTATTACTCAATGTGTGCTTTATTGGAAAATAAAGGGATTTGGTTAAGAAAATCCATTCTGACTATTGTCTCTCTTAGAAAGTAGAACCTTTTACGGTTTTATAAACAGAAGCCCAGTTGAGCCTAATTTGGGTCTACGAAGAAGGAAACCTCCCCTGAGAGTGGTTCCAGAAAGGTGAGATTTGGACTCTGGTAGTTTCCTAGGACTGCCATAACAAAGGACCACACACTGGCTAGTTATACAACAGAATTTTCTTTTCTTACATTCTGGAGGCTAGAAGTCCGAGATCAAGGTATTGGCAGAGTTGGTGTGTGTGTGTGTGTGTGTGTCTGGGTCCTAATCTCCTCTTCTTATAAGGACACCGGTTATATGGGATTAGGGCCCACCCATATGACCTCACTTTATCCTAATAACCTGTTTAAAGGCTCTATCTCCAAATACAGTCACATTCTGAGGTACTAGGGGTTAGGCCTTCAGCGTATTCATTTGTGGGGGAGAGGTGTCATAATTCAGCCCATAATAAGAGCTTAAGAAATGCGGCAGAATCTTGAACAGCTCTTGTGGAGCATTTCTTAGAGAAAAGGCAGTGATTAAACCACTCCGAGCAATGTCAGGCCCCACTGAAACTAGAGAGCTTAAGCATGTAGAAGGACAAATCAGCAGAATGCAGGGATCACACAGCCGGAAGCAGTGTGGTCCGGAGGGCATGAGTGAGACCCAGGCACACTTGCAAAACCCTCAGAGCCCGCAATCCGCTTCCAGGGATTTCTTAGGAGATCGTCAGAAAAGTTCCCAAAGATATTTACCCAAGACCTTTTACTACAGCCCTCTACAGAATATCAAAAATTAGATACCAACTGAGGATCGGTTGGCTAAATTACAGTAGACCTAATTAAATAACAATATGTGAATATTAAAATAGCTAAAATTAATAATAGAGATCTACATTTAATCTGACAATAGTCAGAATGGATTTTCTAAACAAAATCACAGGAATGATGTCCACAGCTGTCAAGTGAATAGCGAGTTACAAAATGCAATCCCTTTTATGTAAAAACTGTACTATCAACATTTGTGTTACACAAACGGATACCTATGAGGACATTCACTACTGTGCAGGCAATGGTTATCTCTGGATGGTGGACTTTAGAGTGATTTTTTTCTTTATTCTTTATGATTTATGTTTCATCTGAATTTTCACAAAATATGTGAGTTATATTTATGATCAGAAGAAAACCAAGAGGCATCCCCAGGGCATGACCACCAAGGAGCACCATAGATGCTCTCACCTTGTGAATTAACCACATTCTAGAGTCTTGTTGTCTGCTTTGCCAGCTTAGAAACTCCACTTAGACCCTGCACCAACGAAGACTATATTCTGCTGTAAATAGTAGAACGTCCAACCAACTTTGGCTTAAACAGATAGCGGCTTATTTTTCTAACAGTCTCTGGAGGAAAGCAATTCAGGGCCCATGCAGCTGCTCGTGGATGTCATCAAGGAGCCAGAGGCCCCTCTATCTTCTTTCTCTGACATCCTTGGGTGTGACTTTTGTCCTTGTTGTCATAAAATGGCTGCTGTACTTCCAGACATCACAGCCATGTTCTAGCAGATAAAAGTGGAAAGGGCAAAAACACTTCCTCCTAGTAAGGCTTTCCTTTCGTTATCCAGAAAACGAACACACTCCGAGGGACTTCCATCTACGTTGCATTGGCCAGAACTGTGGCACATGGTTACCTTTAGCTGCAAGGGAATCAGGGGAAGTAAGAATTTTTAGGTGGGCACATGAGATTCTATTAATAAGGAAGAATGGAAAATAGATAGGAAGGCAACTGTCCCTGATACACAGTACCCGTGGGTGACGTGAGCAGGGAACAGCTGATATTTCCCAACTTACAACAGACTAAGATATTAACCAGACACCAATGTACCCATTCTCAGAGCAGGGGATCCATTCCAGTGACCAGAATTCTCATGTTTCCCACCAGCACATTCTCCTTCCCAGTATCAGGGAACCAGGAAGTGAAATTATTCATCTAAACACTGCTTGATGAACATGGAATCAGATCAAAGGCAGGTGGCTATTACTGGAGGAAGTTTCACCCAAGCAGATCGGCTCTCCCGTGACCTGATTGCTCATAGCACTCAGATTCAATGTCCGGTCTCCCGACTGTACTGGACAGATGCTGTCAGCTTTCATCTCTCTGATTCCCCATTTTGCATCTATGCCCAGATCCCCTTTTCTCCTGTCATATTATTTCTATAGCTCTGTGAATGCCATCTCTTTGGTTTGTGTTTGACCCAGAAGCACTCTTACCATTGGTCTGAAAAATGGTCTCTTACCATTTGTGTTGATTTTATTGATCCAGCCCTCAGAGTCTTGAGGGGCCCCCCCACTTCCTCCCCACAGGGGTAACCCAAGGTTGAAGCTCTGCGGGCTAATGAGGTCAGTGACTTTGGGCCACTGGTGAGGGCTGTGGTGTCATTTGTTGTCAGGATCTCAAAATTACGTCCTATAAGGAGTTACCGAAGTATTGGGCGTTGTTTTGCCTGGAGAAGAAGAGGTTGAGGGGACTAAGGCATCTGCATAATATATCTGAGTCACTGTCAGGAGGTTGGTGAAAGAACAACTAGAACCAGTGAAACAAACAAACAAAACACCGAAACAAAAAAAATTTTTTTTAATTTTTAATAAAATCTAGCCATCTTGCTATTTGTTAGCCGATGTGGTTAACAATATTTGTTAGCCACACGTCTCCATGTCTGAGAGTCCATTTCTGCTTTGCAGATAGGTTCATTTGTGCCGTATTTTAGATTCCACATATAAGTGATATCATATGGTATTGGTCTTTCCCTTTCTGACTTATTTCACTTAGTATGATCATCTCTAGTTGTATCCATGTGGCTGCAAATGGCATTATTTAGTTCTTTTTTATGGCTGAGTAGTATCCCATTGTATATATGCAGGGAACTATATTTAATATCCTGCGATAAACCATAACGGAAAAGAATGTAAAAAAAGAACATCTGTATGTGTATAACCGAGTCACTTTGCTGTACAGCAGAGACGGGCACAACATTGTAAATCGACTATACTTCAATGAAAAAACAAATAAAAATATTTGTTAGGAGTTAAAACAACACTTAATCAAAATAAAATTATATATCATACAAAGAAAAGAAAAGAAATAGAACCGATGGATGGAATTTGCAAGAAGACACGTTTAGCCTAATAATAGACATTGTCCAATAAAGGAGAACATGCTCCGTTCTTGGTCAGAGGTCCATCCATCTGGGATACAGTGGAGGAGATTTTCATTTTGTATGGATATAATGGAATATTCCAAGAGTAAGGAATTTATATTTAACACTAGCCCCGATTCTTTCCCACAGTTTTTCATTTCTATAACCTTTTTCTTATTTCCTTCATTTCTCTGATATATTTAGTTATCTCCTTTAGAAATGTCTTTCCTGCTACGGCCTCAACACTACGTCCTCTAGGTGATCCCAGGTCCTTCCCCCAATCCTGGCCTGAGTCTGAAAGTGTGAGAACCCCCTTTCCTGATATTACAGCTGAGGCAATGTTGGGATGCACTACGGGAATTGTTATGAGATAATAATTCAAAGGAAAATGCAAAGGCAGCAAGCTATCATGTTTACGGAGTAAAGAACTGAGATATTTGCTCAGATATTGGAGCTCACCAAATCTTCCTGTGCCGGTTCTTCAGTGTTTCTCTGGGAGCTGGGCACGGACACTCAGCCTAGAGCCTGAGCTTCCTGTCTTGGCAACAATTTTATAAACAGCTCTACTCTGTATTGAATCCCTTTCGGACTGGAATAGCTGGGGCTGCTCCTTTTGCCTGCAACTTAAGTCTGCCCAATACCCCTGTTGGAGAAAGGAAGAGAGGGAAAGCAGACTAGACAGATCTAGTTCCCAGAGGAAGAGGAGAAATCGAAGGGAGGAAGACCAGAAGCGGAAGAAGAATGCGTTAAGATACACAGAAATGGGAATATACATGCAGTGACAGATACAAGTGCCCAAAGGATCCAAAAACACCATCCACTAGAGTCCCAAGAAGATGTTCCAAATAAGAGTAAGAGGAAGTCCATGTGGCATCTGGCCTTGGATTGCTAGGGACAATGACATGAGGTTGAGAGATGACTGGCTGATGATGTGGAATTGAGAGGCCGACTTGCTGTGAGGTTGGTTCACAGTTGGTAGGAGTTAGTAGAAAATGAAGAGGAGACTGATGAGAACGGTAGGGGATAGTGAGGGACAGACTGGGTAATTATGAGATCTGGAGAACAAACAGCTAACTCTACCCGACCAGGCGACCTCAGGTCGCAAGCGTTCAATGTGTGATGTCCAGTAGAGTTAAAGCTCCTGGAAAAGCTCCTCAAATCCTTTCAAAATGATGCATAAAGGCAAAGGGCACATTAATCAGGCATAAGACCATGTCAGCAAGCTAGGAGACGCCTCCCATGTTCACTGTGAAGCAGCTGCCAATGTTCTAAAGACATAGAACGCTGTCCAGAAATGATGGATTGGAATGGGGTTGTTGTTATTGCTATTACTGTTGTTAAAACAGACTGATGAGAGCTAGGCCTTGGCGAGAACAAAGGAGAGATGGTTATAACAATTCTATTTATAAGTCAGAAAAGTTCTTTGGGATATTTCTAGACTGCTGAGAATTTGGCAGACACCCCCATGCACGAGCCAGGACACTGAACTATGTACATCCAATTAATTAAATAACCAATGCATCCACCTGGATTGGTGGATGTGACTGATTTACTCTGAGCTGCCACGTGAGTGCCTGTAAGCCGTGGATAATGGCCCCAGACAGACAGAGAAAATGTAGAGCTCTTGGCTCCTATTCTGACTCCTTGCTTCCTTCTCTGCATGTGTGAGGGTTTCAGGCTTTTAAAAAGAAGCTCAATTATAGGAATTCAATGGTCAGAATAGGGAGCACAGAGCAGTTCTTTCTGGCTTCCCACCCACTGGGCCCAGAGATAGAAGGCTTCTCTTTGACAGCTTTTCAGGTTAAGGGCCTCCTAAAGGATGGCAGGGAATTAGGCCCCAGCCTTGTGCAAGGGCCACGTGACGATTAGCCCAGAGGAGACCTCCAAGGGCACAGTGGAAACTCAGGAGGAGTCCGGAGCTGACTGGAGGGCACTTGTCTCTGAGGCCCTGGCTGAGTCATAAGGCACATGCTTCTTGCTTGATGCGGAGATGGGAAGAGCTTAAATCTTCTGACTCCCTTCTTCGGGAGACATATTCCTTTCTCTTTTTCCAGGAAACCCTCCTATTATACGTTTATTTAGCCTAAGACCCTTGTACTGAGTTGAATAATGTCCCCCAAAAGTCCATGTCCACCCTGTACCTGGGAATGTGGCTTTATTAGAAATAGGGTCTTTGCAGAGGTAATCAAGGTAAAATGAGGTCATATTGGATGAGGTGGGCCCTAATCCAATGACTGGTGACCTCAGGAGAAGAGACACAGACACAGACAGAGAGAACATCGTGTGAAGACAGAGACAGAGACAGGAACTATGCAGCCACAAGCCAAAGACTGCTGGTAACCACCACAGCTAGGAGAGGCAAGAATTCTTCCTTAGAACCTTCAGAGGACGTGTGGCCTGGAGAGGACCTTTCTGACACACAGGATACAGTGATTGGTTAGCATTTCACTAATACCACCAGGTACATAGCTACATTTAAAATTTCCTAATAATTTCAATTAATAAAAAGGATAGGAGACGAATGTTAACGGCCCGTATTTTTTTTAACATCCCCAGATCTCCACAGAAAAAGAGAACAGAACTGGAATAACAAAACCAAAACTTCATGGACAACATCTACAGCAAAAACGGTGACAATGTATCCCCACGAGCCCAAAAAATGAATGTTTAAAGGCAAACGGCTAATAGCTGCCGGAGCAGCGTGATATAAACAAGTGCTCCAGAGGATGACGAGGAAAACCAGCCGGCCCTCGCTCTACTGGTCCTGAGAATCATAAAAACACAACTTATCTGGTACTTTTCTAGGTACTTACTTCTGGTCAATCTGAGAAAAGCAACCAAAATCGGGAGGGGGTTTCGAAGGCTGCAAGTCGTAGGTGAGAACAAGGGACCACCACACCGTGCCAGAGAGACCTGGGCCCGTGAACTCGCAAAACTAACACCAGAGCTCCCTTCAAACCCAAACCCAGCACTGAGGGGGAAACTGCTAAGCAAAGAATCTGAATTGATCAGGTCAGGGCCCACAGAGGCAGAGGGAAGAGAAGGCCCGGTTAACAGTGAGGAACAGGTGAGAAGACAGATCTCAGAGCACAGGAGGCCATATTTTATGAACCTTGGTGAAAAGAACAGAAACAAGAGCTCTGGAGTCATGAAGTTCAAAACAGCCCTCTTGGTCCAACCTTCTCCTCCAGAAGTACAGAAAATTCATTTTACTTAAACATGAGCAGTGGAAGAGAATTTCTTTCAAATATCACAGTAAGTTAATTTAAGAGAAAAGATGTGAGGGGTAATGAAATATCCCCACAGCCCACGAAGGCACAGCAGAATGACGTGGCCAGATGCAGAGGAAAACTGGTCACTTCAAAGGGACTTCCCTGGTGGTCCAGCGGTTAAGACTCTGCGCTCCCAATGCAGGAGGCCCGGGTTCCACCCCCGGTCAGGGGGCTAGATCCCGCGCACCACAACTAAAGATCCCGCATGCCGCAACTAAAGATCCCGCATGCTGCAACTAAGACCCGGCGCAGCCAAATAAATAAATAAATATTTTTTTTAAAAAAGGCTTGTCACTTCATATTGCAAAATGAGCTAAAATAAATAAAAGGAAAGGAGTATGAGAGAACATCATGAGTCAGAAGTAGAAAAGCTCAGAAAGGAAGAGATTGAAGAAAAAGATAGTGTGAAGAAAAAGGGAGGGAGGGAGAATGAGATACGAAGTAAAATGACTTTACTAATGAAGACTAGGCCAGACTCACAGATGCACATAAACACAATGGATAATGTCTTAAGTGAAACAGATAAAAAAGGAAAATGCTTCAGTCAAAAGGAATGAGTAAGAAGATGAAAAGATTTCAAGAGAAAGTAGCAGGAGTTAGGCAAAAAATCAAATATTCATATAATAGGAAACCTCAAGAAGAAAACCAAAGCTATGAAACAGGACAGTACTCAAAATTAAAGTTTAGAGCATTTTTCCTGAAGTAAAAATACTTGAAACTGCACTTAATGTCCACCCAGGACAGTACACAGTTCGCTGAGACATATGCTAGTAGAATGATAGGGCTTTCAGGACGAAAAATATCTTTGGACGTCGGTTAGATAGTCCAAGTCACTTATAAAGGAAAAAGTATTGGAGTGCAGTTGACGTCTCAGCAGCCATACCGTATGCCAGAAAGCAGTGGAGTGAAATATTTGCTACTCAAGGAAAGAAAACGGGAGCCAAGCCAACATTTAAGTGTCAAGACCACAGGCAGACTGCTGTAAACAGTCAAGAATTCGGGGGCTGTTACTCTCATGAGCTCTTACTAAGGAATCCACGAGGGAGCAAGCTTCAAACAACAACACTGACTGGAAAGACATCAGTGTGAAGGCGGGCTGCAAGCTTGGCACCAAGACTAAATGACAATAATAAGGGGCAACACAGGGAAGGAAATGGCTGTGCTCTGACACGGTGGATATAATACAACTCTCACAAACAGGGGAGGGAGAGCGTGGGAAGATACATAAGAAGCAGAATCAGGGACATCCCTGGTGGCGCAGTGGTTAAGAATCCTCCTGCCAATGCGGGGGGCACGGGTTCGATCCCCGGGCCGGGAAGATCCCACATGCCACGGAGCCACTAAGCCCGTGCGTCACAACTACTGACCCCGCGTGCCACAACTACTGAAGCCCACGCGCCTGGAGCCCGTGCTCCGCGACAAGAGAAGCCACTGCAATGAGAAGCCCACGCACCGCAACGAAGAACAGCCCCCGCTTGCCGCAACTAGAGAAAGCCGGCGCACAGCAACGAAGACCCAATACAGCCAAAATAATAATAAATTTTTTAAAAATAACAAAATAACTCAGGAACCAACCTGAATAAGTTCTCACTGGTCGAAGATGGAAACGTGAGCATCAGTAAGAATAATAACTACAAAAGATTGAAACGTTTTTTGCTATCCATGAGTTTATAATGCTCCTAAAGGCAACTCATTCTTTACTTTGGGGACATGCCAAGGAACCATATTCTGAAAAGCTGGTAACAAAGGGAAAGACTCAAGCACTGTTAGTGCCTTTAATCTATGAACTGTAGCTCTGGGTAACCAAAGAGAGTTGCTGAGAGTGTTTCTCTAATAAAAGAAGTCCGGCTAATAAATGGAAAGGGAAGGTAGAATGAGAACATCACCATTCTTCAACCCGTGCTGAATGAATGAATATAAGCAGTGGTCATTAAAGGCTGTAATATCACAAAGAGAGAGGCAACCAGCTATTTACGTGCCTCCTGTTGGAATTAAAGCACCACCCACTAGGGAAGAATCCTGCCAGAAAACTAAACCTGAGTCTGATAAAGGCTCTAGCTTTAACTACCAACTTATGAGAAATATAGATGACAGAAAAAAAAAGTTGGGTGACCAAACTGATTTGCTAAGGACTTCCAGATTCGAGCACAGGGCAAACTGGGTTGATTGGTCACCCTAATGTTAAGCTACATCACATGGACAAAATCAGCAAAACCCAGCTGTAGGAAACTCTAAAAGACAAACAACCTAGATTCTTCTATCAAAACCAAAAAAGCAAGGGAAAAATATGGAGGGAGACGCTGTATATTAAATGGTACTTAAGATTCCCATCAATTGCAATGTATGGACCTTATCTGATTTCCGATTGAAATAATTTTTTTCAAAGGTGTATAAAAATTGAAAAAGTTTGACCGCTAACTGGATATTTTGTTATATCAAGAAATTTTTATGGGCTTCCCTGGTGGTACAGTGGTTGAGGGTCCGCCTGCCAATGCAGGGGACACGGCTTCGTGCCCCGGTCCGGGAAGATCCCACATGCCGTGGAGCGGCTGGGCCCGTGAGCCATGGCCGCTGATCCTGTGGGTCTGGAGCCTGTGCTCCGCAACGGGAGAGGCCACAGCAGTGAGAGGCCCGCGTACCACAAAAAAAAAAAAAAAAAAAAAAAGAAATTTTTATATTTCCAGTATGGTAACGCCATTGTAGTTGTTTCTTGTTAACAGAGTCCTCATCGTTTAGAAATACTGCAGTGTTTTCAGATGAAATTATATTATACAGTCTCTGGGATTTGCCTCAAAATAATCTGATGGCAGGAAAGCAAATGGTATGAAACAAGACTGGACCTGAATTGATAATTGTTGAAGTTACATGATGGATACATAAAGGATTCTTAGGCTATTCTTAGTGCTTTTGTATATGTTTAAATTTTTCAATGATAAAAATGAAATTTA
Source organism: Physeter macrocephalus (assembly GCF_002837175.3). NCBI lineage: Eukaryota > Metazoa > Chordata > Mammalia > Artiodactyla > Physeteridae > Physeter > Physeter macrocephalus. The sequence goes on along the minus strand of NC_041218.1, from coordinate 6,303,169 downwards.
ATTCAAAAAAGAAAAATATCTCGGAGTGAGACATCTGGAAAGTGGGGCACTGTGAAAATCACTTTCCTCCACACGCCGATTATGTGTCCACTGGACCTCAGACCCTCCCTCCCCTTTCCATGCTTGCCTCCAGGTCGTGAGGACTGGAAGTCTGAAAACTACATATCTCAGCCATACCTCACCCACTGGCTTCCATTTACGGTTCATCTGTGGGAATCAGTGACAGGAGATTAGAGGAAGAAGAGGAAGCCAGTCTGCTTCTGCTACAGCAGCAAGAGACAACTGTGACCCTTAGCAGAGCCGGTGTTCTCATGGTGGCCCCAGGAAAGGTCCGTGTCCAGCAGTTCCTCCAGCAGTGGCAGTCAGCCTGGGCTGGTGGGTTCTATCCCGGGGCACTGGCAGCTTCCTAACCTAGTGGTACCACCCTTTCCTCCCTTCTGCTCTTCCAGCCCTTCCTCCATATTTGTAACCAATGTTGTCAATATCCCCTGCACTAAACCCCGCCTTGGCTTGAAATACCCAGAGTAATGTCTGTTCTTGTGACTGGACACTGGCTGATACACCATGACACCACACGATGGGGCAGCAGTAGCAGGGGTGGGGCTGATGAGGTTGTTACGGGATTGACAGGAGCAGAGCAAAGAGGGCGCTAGGGAAGAATGGCCACAGATGGGCTCTGGAATCACCCCAAGTGCCCTGTGAATGCCAGTGGCCTGTAGAGGACCCACCTTTTCTCCACTCTGGGTGGAGGGAGGGTGCTGAAGAGGTCCATGGCTGGTCTTATACACGCCCTCTCCCCACCTCTCCTTGTCCACCTCTAGCTGTGGGACAGCAGACATGTGTTCTCTCCTGTGATTAATAAATCCAGAGATGGGCAGCCAGGGCTGGTGTGGACGCCCTTCCATTATTAGAGACCTAGGATCTTTTATCCTGTGGCCCTTCCATCTTTGGCTGAAGACCTCACACTTCAGTCAGCAGGAAGTAGGACAGGTGAGAGGGGAATTCTCCTCTCCAAGTGCACCCCTCAAAAGTTACATATGACACTTTCACTCCTAACCCTAACCCTGACCCAAGCCACACAGGGGGCTGGTACGTGGTCCTTATTCTGGAAAACCATGGGCTTAACTCAAAATCAGGGGTTCCACTGTTAAAGAGGAAAAGAATCATGGACACTGGGGCAGGCACCCAGCAGCCTCAGCCACAGGGGGCCATTATTACACATGTAAGGGGTGTGTCTGCTGCCTGGAAAGCCTCAGTCACACAACAGTGAGGTTGATCTGTCGTCCCCCACTCCTCCCTGCAAACCCCTTTAAAAAGTCACCTTCGCTAGTATATTTGGGGGCTGGGGGATTGACCCAACTGCTCTTGGTGGGAACATGCTGCAGCCACGGTCTTGTAGGGTCACCTGGTTCCTAACCACCTCTCTGCTCTGCCTCATCCCCTTTACAGCTGTGTCTTCCTGGAAACACCTGCCTCCTTCACTTCCCAAAGCACGTCCATCACACAGTGATGGGTGCGGCAGACTTTTACCAAAGGCTTGTGGAGCAACAGAGTAATTTTACCACAGGTAGGAAATAACCCAAGACTGAAGGTCAAACCTCCACCTTCCTAAAAATTCACTTCCTACCAAAAAAATAACTTCTTACTGCCAGTGTGTCTTTATGGGCCCTGGATGTCTTCTAGATCCTTCCCCTCTCACCTCTGGGCCCCTCACCCTCTCTCCCGGAATGCCCATAGAAACTCAAAAGTTTTTTCTGTTATTCCATCTCTGCCTCACTCTCACTGAGCCAGGCCATTCTCTCAGGAACTCATCTTTAATAACCAAACAAGCCTCTCAAGGTATTTCCTAACAAAAGGAGCCATTCCCTTTCCAACAGGAACGCTCTGACTTTTTCCCGGGACGTTTCAAAACATTTTCTTCTGCTACGTGTAGAAGATAGAAAGGCGGTCTCCACTTTCAGTGGGAAAACATCACACTGACTCATAGGGAATCAAAATAGGTACAAGTGACCTGCCACTCTATGGAGGGAATCAGCTCTAACTACAGGCCACTTTCAAAACATTTTCTTCTGCTACGTGTAGAAGATAGAAAGGCGGTCTCCACTTTCAGTGGGAAAACATCACACTGACTCATAGGGAATCAAAATAGGTATAAGTGACCTGCCACTCTATGGAGGGAAGAAGTAAGGCTATGACGTCCCTCTTCCTGATAAATTGACAAAAGTGGGGCTAGAGCGGGATTTCACAGCCTCAGCACTATGGACGCTTTAGGCTGGATACTCTTCGTCAGTGGGGAGGCTCTCCTGTGCCCTGTAGACTACTGAGCAGCATTCCTGGCCTCTACCCACCAGATGCCAGTAACAACCCACCTACACCCTACCCCTGGTTGTGACAACCAAAAATGTATCCCGACATTATCAAAGACATCCTGGGGGGCAAAGTCATCCCTGATTGAGAACCATGGGCCAGAGGAAAGTCATACCAGTCCAGACACAGGGCAGGGCAAGATAACCACACTCTGTGCCTTCTGACCCGAGGTTCTCACAGCTCCCTTGATGTTTTCCTTTTTCTTTTTTTTTTTTTTTATTTTTTGGCTGCACCATGTGGCCTGTGGGATCTTAGTTCCCTGACCAAGGATTGAACCCTCGCCCTCGGCAGGGAAAGCCCGGAGTCCTAACCACTGGACCTCCAGGGAAGTCCCACAGCCCCCTCGACGTTGATCCTGTGACCAGGACCAGCCTGGCAGGGAGCCAGAAATGGAGAGGTGGGTAGTGAAAGGGTCTGAGAGGCAGTAGAGAGAGGGAAAGTTGCTGATTATCCAGGTAGATATTGGTCCAAACAGATTCCAAGGCCCCATCTCCTCAAAGATGGTGACGCCTCTGGAAGGAGAGGGTGGGAGGAGCTGAATCCCACCCCTAATCCCAGAGAAGACCCCCAAGCACAGGCCATCCGACGAGAGTCTAGTGTGCCGTCTTCGTGTCTTCAAAGAGCAGCCCGGGTTTTACAAGAGTATGTTCCAAGAGTTGGAATGGTCATGGGCTGGGCATCCAGCGGTGTAGAGAGGCCAGAAGCCCACGTCCTGGACCTGCACTAATTCTCTGTCCAAGCTTGGACAAGCTGCATGTTCTCTCCGGGTCTCCGTTGATTGTCTCTGTCATGACTGGATGGAGCCAAGGGCTCTCCAAGGTCTGACCTGCTAGTCCCATGCAGCCCAATATTTTCAATCAGCCACCAGCCTTCACTGACCCCAGCCTATGCCAGGCTCAGTGACAAGTGACAATGACAAAGGTGCACAAAATGAAAACATCAGGTCTCTATCTCTTCTACTCAGGGGCAAGGGATGCAGGATTCAAGACGCACAGCTGTGCCGTGGCCTTTCATGCCTCCTCTGCTGGGTGACTTTCTCAGATGACCCCTCACTTCATTTCAACTTCAGTCTCAGCCCCACCTTCAAAGCATTTATAGTCGTGTTAGGAAGACAAGACTGACACGCATTTCTATTTTATTTTGCCGAAAGTGAAAAATGCCACCTTCTCCAAAACAGCAACCAGTAAGATGTATCCCCAGAATGACTTGGCTTATATCAGGTCTGTTTCATAATTTTTAACCCTTAACATGAGCTTTTAAAGTAGATTCACAGACATAAAAAACAAATTTATAGTTACCAAAGGGTAAAGTGGCGGGGAGGGATAAATTAGGAGTTTGGGATTAACAGATACACACTACTACATATTAAATAGATAAACAGTAAGGACCTACTGTACAGCACAGGGAACTATATTCAATATCTTGTAATAACATATAATGGGAAAGAATCTGAAAAAGAACATATATATATGTACATATATTTATACACACACACATATATGCGTGTGTGTGTGTGTATAACTGAATCACTTTGTTGTACACCTGAAACTAACACAACATTGTAAATCAACTATGCTTCAATTTTTTTAAATTTACCAAAAAAAAAAGATTTACAAAAACAATACTAAAAGAACAAATCCATCATTTATAGATCACTCCCCGTACTCTTTGTTCTCCCTCTGGCCGAGGAGCAGGTGACTGTCTGGTCCACGTACGGGTGTGCCAGTTGGTCTAACTGGACCCTCCTGCTATGTTTGGTCCATTCTGCTGTGAGCTGAATGTTTGTGTCCCCAGAACTCAAATATCGAAACCTAATCCCCAAGGTGATGGTATTAGGACGTGGGGCCTTTGGGAGGTGATTAGGTCATAAGCGTGGAGCCTTCATGAGTGGGGTTAGTGTCCTTGTGAAAGAGGCCCCCAAGAGCTCCCTCGCACCTTCAGCCATGTGAGGGCAGCCGTCTATGAACCAGGAGGCAGACCTCACCAGACAGAATCTGCCAGTGCCTTGATCTTGGATTTCTCAGTCTCCACAACTATGAGAAATACATTTCCGCTGTTTACAAGCCACCCAGTCTGTGGTATTTTTGGTACAGCAGCCTGGATGGACTAAGACTCCTCCAGCCCCTCGCAGACCTCCGGGTGCTGGCGTCCAAACTCCTGTTGTTCCCACGTCTCATTCCCAGGTGCTCGCACAGAGCCTCCAGAGCTGCAGTTCTGGCGACCCCACCCCACGCGCAAATGGGACCCAGGTTCAGAGTCCAGTCTGTGGATTCCTCTTCTATGTGGGACAATCTTGTGCCAGAAAGATTTTAGAAAGTGACATAGTGTTGGTGTAACCACTGAAGCCCCTTTTCAAGCTCCTCTTTAGAGCAAAGAGAATGCAACATCAGTCCAAAAAGCCTCTGTCCCGGCTGGCTTTGCAGCAAGAAATGAAAGGCCCATCCTTTCAAGATTTATCTGGGGCCACCGTCTGGGTGTGTGAGTGGCTAGTGAGATCAGAATCCCAGGTAGCCAGATAGCACATGGGTGGCTCTAAAAGGAAATTGCTTCTAACTTGAGTTTACCTCAGTCCCAGGCTATAATTCACACAGAATGCTGGTCCCACGTGGGGCAGCTTCCAACGAACTTTTGGGGAGAGAGGGTGGAGACCAGAGACCTGACAGTTAGGGGAGCCTCTGCTACTGAAGAAAGGGGGAACACTCTCCCCAAATTACCAGCTGTACTTGACCAGCACAGAGCTGGAGGAAGGACAAGGCACAGACACACTGTGCCCCCATGAGTCAGTGGGCATCCTGCATCCAGGGAGAAAATCAGGAATTGAGAAAACTGGGGAGAGGCCACACTGTGGAGAGGCTGAATGGGGGGACTACCAGGGGGGTCACAGCTCTTTGTCACCAACCCCTAGACAGCGGGCCTCCCCAACCCCATCCGTGAAGACCCCACAGGGACACCCCCCCATGCAGCAAGTCCGAAAGGATGTGCAGGTTTCCCTGGTGGCGCAGTGGTTGAGAATCCACCTGCCAGTGCAGGGGACACGGGTTCGAGCCCTGGTCCGGGAAGATCCCATGTGCCGCGGAGCAACTAAGCCCGTGCGCCACAACTACTGAGCCTGCGCTCTAGAGCCCGTGCGCCACAACTACTGAGCCTGCGCTCTAGAGCCCGCGCGCCACAACTACCGAAGCCCGTGAACCTAGAGCCCGTGCCCCGCAACAAGAGAAGCCACCGCAATGAGAAGCCCGTGCACTGCAAAGAAGAGTAGCCCCCGCTCGCCGTAGCTAGAGAAAGCCCGCGTGCGGCAACGAAGACCCAACGCAGCTAAAAATAAATAAATAAATTTATTTAAAATAAATAAATAAATAAAGTGTATGATTCGATGTTTTTAAAAAAAATAAAATAAAAGGATGTGACTATTTTCAGGCAAAAAGTCGGGGAGTGGACAGGTCATCATGGAGGAGAGCCTCTCCACCCACATTGAAGAGGCGACCCCCTAAATCCCAGCTCTGCATGACCGGCACACGCAGCTCTTACAGCTAAGAGTCGTCACCGGATGGGGCAGCATCACGTGTCACAGGAACGCCATGGGCAAGTCTTCATGGAGAAGGCCAACTGCGAGGCGAGGCTTGGCGAGAGAGAAGGACTCGAGAAGGAATACAAGAAACTCTGCTGGGCCCTCAGAAGGGAGACCTTCGCTATCTTCTTCCATTTCCCTCCCGTGTTTCCAGCTGAACTACGAGATACTGAAGGCCCTGGCTGGGTCTCATACAACCGCTGTTGTGATCAACCCAGCGCCCGGCCTGCAGCGGGCTGTGGGTCAGGAAACCATGTTTCCCTTCACTCTCCGGCCTTTGGCAACTCTTCCACTGAACATTAAAGGGGACACACCCTGTTTTTTAAGGGTCTTTCTTGACTTTCTACCATTCTGGGTGGCGCTCGAGAAAAATATTTCACTTGAAAATTATCCTGCTCTTGGTTGAGGTCAAGCTGGGGGAGGCTGGGGTCGTGAAAACCCCAGACAGTTGAGTTTGCTCTGCTTGGAGTCTAGGCCAACGGGCCAGGACCCTCAGCCGCGCTGCCCAGGCGCCCGGGGGGCTAAGCAGGGTTCAGAGCCAGGGGAACGCCAGCCGGGGAGGACGGAGCGTGGAGAGAGAGGCGCTGGTCCCGTCGGCGTCCGTTCCTTCCCCCTTGTCCAGCACTGAGTCCAAGGAGCTGCCCCTTTGCCAGGGCCGCCTGCAGCTCTTCCTCATTTTATTCCTTTCCAAACCACGAATTGGACAGTGACTCAGTATTCAATGCTGGCCAGTCAGCTGGCGAAAAGTTAGCAGGAAACCATGAGGACTCTGTCCTCCACAAGCAGCCCTTTGCCCCTAACCCTTCCTCAGGGCCGTGTCTGATGTGAGGTGGGTCTCTAATAAGCAGTGGCTCCTACTATCCCTTCCTGAACCCACCCCTTCCAAACGCCCGAGGTCCCACGAGTCTGTGCCTCTGCGAGAGGGAAGCTAATTGGCTCGTGAAGAGAATTTCCTGAGACCTGAACAGCTCAGACCCAAACCAAGCATTGACTCCATGCCCTTCAGGATGCTTGTGTGGAGGGACAGTGACAGAAGCCACTGGACGGAGCCGCGCGGTCCTCAGATGTGCCCCTTCTGGGCTCTTCGCCTCCCACTCTGCTGTTTACTTTGCGTTTTCCTCGCCTCCTCTGTAACCCCCCATCTCTGCCCCTAGATGCCCTCATTATGCATCACTAATTATTATTGCAGGGAAACTGCTTGCTAATCAAAAAGAAGGAAGGAAGGAAGGAGGGAGGGAGGGAAGGAAGGAAAAGAAAGGAAGGAAGGAAGGAAGGAAAAGAAAGGAAGGAAGGAAGGGAGGAAGGAGGAAGGAAGGGGGGCTTCCCTGGTGGCGCAGTGGTTAAGACTCCACGCTCCCGGGCTTCCCTGGTGGCTCAGTGGTTGAGAGTCCGCCTGCCGATGCGGGGGACGCGGGTTCGTGCCCCGTTCCGGGAAGATCCCACATGCCGC
>NC_041218.1:6257809-6295676 GCF_002837175.3 Physeter macrocephalus | reverse complement strand
GCCCCGCAACGGGAGAGGCCACAACGGTGAGAGGCCCGCGTACCGCAAAAAAAAAAAAAAAAAAAAAAGACTCCATGCTCCCAATGCAGGGGGCCAGGGTTCGATCCCTGGTCGGGGAACCAGATCCCACATGCATGCCGCAACCAAGAGTTCTCATGCCACAACTAAGGAGCCGGCGAGTCACAACTAAGGAGCACACCTGCAACAACTAAGAGCCGGCGCAACCAAATCAATCAATAAATATTTTTAAAAAAAAAAAAAGGAAGGAAGGAAGGGGGACTTCCCTGGTGGTCCAGTGGTTTAGGATGCTGCACTTTCACTGCTGAGGGCAAGGGTTCAATCCCTGGTCGGGAACTAAGATCCCGCAAGCCGCGCGGCATGGCCAAAAAAAAAACAGAAAAGAAGGAAGGAAGGGAAAAGAAAGCCAGCCTTACTGCAGCCCCCTCTCCCCGCTAGGGGCACGGGTAGCTCACTCTGGGTCTATCGGGTGCGCGTCTGGGTGGCGTCCCGATAGTCTGGAAGAGCCTCGGAAGGAGAAGGGTGGCGCCCCAGGCAAGGTCAGCTAAGAGCAGCCTGGAGACACCTGAACGGATCTCCTCAAGGTAGTGAGGGTAAATGTGGGGCCGGCCAGGGAAGTGGGAGAAAGAAGAGGCAGAGAAGGGTCTTCAGAAAATGGGAACTGACCGAGAGGGTCTTGGAAGGACTAGGAAGGAGGTCAGCCAATGAGAAAGTCACCAACAAGGAAGCAGCCAAGAATTTAGGACTGGAATGTCTGAGATCATCTTTGAGGTTGTTTTCTGGGCTGTACAGTGAGATGACTTCCCCAGCGTTCACCGTGACCTCCAAGATCTTTATTAATCATCCACTACACGCAACACCTTTAATTAGTGGTGCTTTGGGATAATGAAGAGGAGGGGTGTCCACCTTAAGTCAGAGTGTCCTGGAAAAGAGGTGGCAGCAGGCACAGGAATTACCACACACTTAGGGGACAGGTGTCTCACAGGTCACAGGGCAGCTAGCCTAGAACAGAAGCCTCGCCCCCAGGGCATCCCCAGAGACCCAGGGAGGCACTAGGCACACCCTACTCTCCCCTGGATGGGGCACCAGCCACTTCTCAGCACCCTAGGGGAAGGGCTCCCTGGGGGCTGGAGGACGGAGGGCCGCTGGGTCATGGCACAATCGCCGTTTAGCCTCGTTCCCCCATGCTCCTTTCACCGGCCCCGAGAATAACGCTTCTTTATGGCCACTCAGAGCCTCACATCAAGCCAAACTTCCCTGCGGGACACTCACAGTTCCGGGGGCCTAGGGAAGATTGACTTTAAATAAGGCTCTCTACTCTCATTTTCCCATCTGCGAAGGGTTTCATTCCACTTAAGCCTCTTGAGACCATGAGATCAGCTTCACTTGACCTTCCTGGTGTCCCTGACCAATGCGTTCCCCCTGATTCCCCAGCTGTCATCACCTGGCAGAGGAGAAAGAGGAAGCCAAGCCGTTACCCTCTCCAGGCTGTTTCCCTAATGACTGATTTTCTAGCCAGTTAGCATCTAAGCCTTTTGCAGCCAGAGCTTATGCTATCGCTAACTTTAAAATAATGGTAAGACAGCTGAGCTAAATTCTCCTGCTCTGGTTTCTAAGCGATGGCTCTTGCCAACTTCCAACTCACTCGTAAGGTGTGATTAGAAAATAATGAAGCTGATTATTTAAACAAATGCCTCAGAACACATTCTTTTTTTTTTTTTTTTGAAAGGAAAAGGGCTTGACCTGTACTTAGACTTTGAGAAAATAAAGGATCAAGAAGCACTTTATTTTCAATGCTACTACAATAAGATGATCGAGATAAATTCAGTCTTTATAGGGTTTAATATCATGCACCTGTGAGGCTTAAAAAAACCTGTCACTATTCAGTCTTTTATTAAATCTTATCGATTTTTACACCAACCACTCTTTTATGATACACAATTATCTAAAAGTGTTTCCAAATAGTCACCTTGAAAGGCCCTATGATTCCAATTTGTTTCGACCTTTCTGAGCACTTGAGATAGACTAGACCCACTACTTGTGTGCTTTTGATGGTCCCTGTGTGGCCGGACTACCGCGTGAGCCCTGTAGGTGATCCTGAGCAGCCAGGCTGAGTACCCTTCAGTTCCCACCGGACTGGCCACCACTGGGGAGAAAGGTGGATCCCTCAGACCTGAGGTTGAAACGGCAAAGCCCTACGAGAAATCGCTCTCAGCCTTGACCATCAAAGGACACATGAGCAGCCACGCAGAGGACAGTGGGCAGGAGCCCTCCACGCAGAGGCCCGTTGGGAAATGGAGATGGAGCAAAAAGACACGCTGGCAAAGTGCCTGCCGCCTCCCCGGCCCCACGACAGAGGCCTCCAAGGGAGGTGAGAAGATGATCAATACTCAGCCAGTCCTTTTTCGGATGACAGACAGGAGAACAGGCAGGGTGTGTGGAGGCGCCGACAAAGGCCTGAGCCCGGTGCAATGGGAGGTTTAGATCCACTGAGACACCTAGAGAGGACCTCCTGGAGGAGGTGACGTGTGAGCTAGGACTCGAAGGATCGAAGAGTTTCTCCAGGCCGGGAAGGACAGAGTCTGTTTACAAGAAGAGGGAAAGACAGGCAAATGCAGGGAGAACTCAAGCATAGTTAACAGGACGTGATCTCACGAGGCTCGAGTATTGGGCACGTGGCAGCAGGAGGTATAAAGGCAGGTGAGTCTGGAAAGGAAGACGAGAACCCTCTGTACCAGGCTGGCATGGAGGGCTTTGTCCTGCAGGCAAAGAGAAAGGAGCCATCTGTCACATCAGGACCTGGGCACGCTGCAGCCCGTCTGCTCCTGCGACGTGGGCAGATGGGTTGCAGGAAGGGCCTGGCACAAGGCCTCCTGCCCTGCACTGTGGCAGAACAGAGCCTGGAGAAGTCAGAGGCCTGCAGGGGCTGCCCCCGGAGGTATGGCCAGGCCAGGGACCCGGCATCTGAGAGGGTGATGAACTTGCTGTGATGGGAGGCAAAGGCAGGGGCTCTCCAAAGCTCAGGATATCCAGCTGTGCCCCTAGATGCCCACCAGGAGGGGTTCCAGGTGGCACCAGAGAAGTTCTCTGATCGTAACCCAGAGCAAGGACCAAGCCCCAGGCGCTGAGCTGAGCCAACAGAGTGGGGTAGAAAGCGTAAACCCCGTGGGCCCTTAGGGGCCAACCCTGGGGTACGAGACCTCACGTCTGCCTTTCAGTGGAGGAGGCTCAGCTACCCCAGAGCCCCTTCCTCAGCCCTCACACCCCAAGCCTGGTTGCACAGGAAGCCACAGCCCCCAAGGTCAAGCACACGGGCCCTTTGGATATTAAGGATTTTACTGCTGATCACTCCCCAAATCCAGAAATGTTCATTTAGTACACTGCTGCGTGCTTGCTCTGTGGGAGCCACTGCGCGTGGTGCTGGGGGACAGAGACAGGGATGGTGTCGCGCAGAGATGACGAGCCCCCGGATTTGGCAGTCCAGGGTAGGGAAGGCGGGGTGGGGAGAGCAGAGGGTGCTGCAGGCGCATAAAGGGGGCCCCAGCCCACGGGAGGGGGCGCACCAAGCATCTCCTGGAAGAGCCACCCAAAGACCAGCAGGAATTCACCAAACAAAGGGCACTCCCGGCAAGGGAACAGAAGGTACAAAAGTCTGCAGGGGAGAGAAGGTCCTAGAAATCCCAGACACCTGCAAAGGTCTCCTAGTCACTGCCTTGCCTAAGGGAGACGGTGTGCCCCAGGCTCGGGCCAGCCCGGGGGACTCAGACGGCCCGGGTTCACGCTTCAGCTCCACCCTCAGGAGCCGCGGATGCTGGCAGGTTCCGCGAGCCTCTGGGCCTTGGGTTTCAGGCAGTCAGAATAATGCTCACCACAAAGGATGGGCTCCATGAGTATCGATGACTCTTGTCACTGAAACGTGAGAGCTGCCACTGCCTGGGCTGAGAGGAGCGGGGGTCCCGGTGAGGACAGGGCAGGGCGAGCTTGCACCTGGACCCTGGACAGTGGCTGAGTTACGAGACCGGGAGGCACCACCAGCACCTCCCTCCGCTCCTGGACCTTTAGGTGCAGAGGTGGAGCGGGGGGAAGGCAGGCCGGGCCTGGCCCTCGGTTCCTGTCCCCCACCCCGGCCCAGACTCCGGCTCCAGGCTCTGCCACCTGCCTCCCTGTGCATCGGCAAGCGCGTGGACCTTTCCTCACCCCCCACGGCCCCTCCAGTTCCCGCCCCACCCCTCTGGCCCTCTTGGTTTGGGAGAACCCTCCACTCCGCACAACAGCCCACCCCCGGCCGTTGGTGACTGGCCCTGCAGGAGAGGAGGGGACTGCACCCTTGCCCTGCCCCCCATCACCAGAGTCCTGTGGCTCCAGGAGCCCAGGGGACGGGGGAGGCCAGGGATCAGGTCTGGGGCAGCGGGCAGTTGCCACAGAACTGGGCAGTGCAGGCCCGAGGACAGGAATGGAGTAGAGCATGGAGACCCGCGGGTCCAGGGTGAAGGGCCAGAGCCCTGCGCAGATGCCCCGCTTCTGCTCTGCCAGCCGCAGGAGGACTTCCCCAGCCCTGCCGGCCAAGCCCAAGGGTCTCCGTCCCGGGGAGAAGGGTGGCGCTTCCTTCGTTCATTCAGGAAACACCGAGTACATCCCAGCGTCCGGCACTGCTCAGGGCCCTGAAGAGTCAAACTAGCCCCACCCGCACGGAGCTGACAGTCCAGAGCTTATTGCCTTCAGGCCAGCAGGGGAAGCGCCCTTCATTTGACCACGGAACCTGTCCTAGGGTGCAGAGTGGGACACAGTGGTCCCCCACCTCCTTCTTTCCTCTCTTCCTGAGCCCCAGGAGCGAGATGTCCCTTAGGCATCCCTTCTCCCAGCCTCACAGGCTACTGGCTTCTGATGGTCCTTCGTCTTCCTTCCAAAGCATTTTTACTGATTTCTATTAAAAAAAAAAAAAAAAAGATGAGGTTGGACCTTAAAAGAGTGGGCAATGCATCAATGCATGGTGAACAAAGGTGGTCCCTGGGGGGAAACAGCCTGCTGCACCCCCAGCCAGCCCCTAGAATTACCACCCACCCCTCCCAACACACCTGAGAGCCCGCCCTGTCCCAGGGACGCAGCAGGACCCCATGAGGGCTGGGCCCCCGCCGTGGGTTCTAGGCAGCCTTCAGCCTTGAGCAGACCTGCCCAAGAACTTGATCCCGCCCAGCGGGGAGCTCCCGGGTCTCACGCACAGCTGTGTTTCACGGCACCATTCATGTGTTGGGTGGACCATGGTCCCAGACTGGCGGGAGGGGGTGTGCCGCCACCCGGCCAGGGGAGGGGAGGGTGGAGCAGGCTGGGAACGGAGGCAGGCAGTCTCCTTGCTGGGCTCCACACTGGGCTGCACCGCCCATTCACTGCACCCCCGCCGGCCTCTCAGGTCCCCCAGGGCCCAGGTCCGAGGCCACACCCTGCGGCCGGCGAGTGCTGGCCCCAGTGCTGTGCCCGGAGGGCGACCGCGGCCCCTCCAGCGCAGCCCGGAGCTGCGTACTTCCACCTACCCGCAGCACTAACACTGGTCAGTCACCGACCATCCTGAGCCTCACTCCCCTCACGTGGACCAGCGACACCCACCTCTGTGGGCTGTTAGGGGTTAAATGGCACAGCCGGGCAGGTGGCACCATCGTAAATGGAGCCCCTGTGACCGCTGTCCTGCGCCCACTCTCAGATCTCAGTGGTGGCTCCAGGTAGGGACCTGGCACGGGCGTCTCGGCCACGCCGGAAGCTCCTTCAACCGGCCTGAGCAGACCAGCCCCTGGGCACCCATGTGCTTCCGTCGAGGACAAGCACGGCGAGGTCTCCCCTGTGCTGGGCCAGCCCCCACCCTGAGCACAGACGTGTGCGTGCGCCCCCCGCCCTCCCCCCCACAGTCATCCCTGGAAGCGCACACATCAGGCCTCCGGGCCCAGGCAGGGAACGCCCCTGGTGGCGGGCAGCTGACCGTGGACGCCGGCAGGTGCCCCAGAGAATAACCAGCGTCAAACGGGATACAAGGCCCAGGGAGCGCGGGCCAAGGTTTCACCTCCCCTCCTTGCCCCGCCCACCAGCACGGGCCCTGACTCGCTGCGCCGCCCTCGGCCCCTCCCGCAGGCTGTCCCGGGCTCCGCCAGCCCTCGCCGCCACACCTGGACAGAGTGCTGCGAATCGGGGCTGAGCTCCCAGATGAAGATGCTCTAAGGACAGGACAGATGGTAAGAAGGATGGAGAGAGAGCCGGAGAGCGGGGACTTGGCCCAGCACCTCGGCCCCCGCGTGCCAAGCGCAGCGAGCTTCGTCTGTCATTTTATTTCTCACCATCAACCTCGCGGCGGCCCCTGCCGGGGTCCGGGGCTGAGATCCTGACGGTGTCTGCTTGCGCCCGGAATCCGTGAGCTGACCCTGAATCTAGGGCGTCCCCCCAGCTAGAACCCCCCCCCACGCCCACACACATCAATCCACCAGGGAGGCCTGCGTGTGCGCTCCCAAACCATGAAGAGGTGAACGCTCACGCTCACGCGCAGACCCGCGCACACACGTGCCAGATCCTGTTGCACAGAGCTGCCCTTCCTGCCCGGCCCGCCTCTCTGTGTCCGCCCTCCCCACCACCCGGGGTCTCAACCTTCTCCCCGCCTCTATTCTCCGTGCCCAACTTCCATGCCCTGTGCCCCAGGGCACACTGAACTCACAGGGACCCCTCCCTGGTCACACCCTCTGGTAGGGGAGCCAAGGCCCTGGTGCGGAACCACAGGAACTTCTCTCCTACCCGCTCTGGAAAGAGAGAGCCCTCCAGGTGGCTCAGAGACCAGGGTCTCGGCCCAACGCCCTCCCCGTCCCGGCCACGGGCAGTAACGGGCTCCGTGCAAAGCAAGGTTAACACAGCCACCTCAGAGGGTCAGGGATTATAGGATTAAGCGACCCTGGAGGCCCTGGGCAGCACTGTTGCCCAGCGGCTCCTCCTGCTGGCTGGCAGCTGCCCTACCACGGCCACCGCCCGGCGGCTCCTCCGAGAGGCCGGGTGTTCGCCCAAGACCAGCACGGCACGTGCACTCGCGCACACTCACGAGCACACAGACACACACACGGCCACCACCCTTCACTGGCCCCAGGACATCTGTTCTGACTTGCTCCTCCGATCATGGGAATGAGCCGCCTGAACCTTCCACCCTCTCCAGGCAGCGCCTCTGGTCGAGGATCACAGGTGACCAAGTGATGGAGGTGACGGAGGTGAGGCCCGTCTGCAGCCAGACACCAGGGGGCGGGGGCTCTGGTCAGGGTTGAGAAAACCAGCGTGCCCAGAGTCGGTTTGCTGTGGGGGGCCAATCATATAGGATCCGTGTGAGTCTGAGTCAAGGTCAAGATAAGGCCAAGTCGGGGGCTCGGCCACATGCAGCCCCAGGTTAAAGGCAGTGCGGGCTGGGCTCGCGAGCTGTGTGAGGGACGTGTACAGCCGCGTCGGCAGTCAGCCTGCGGCCGGCTTTGGGGGCCACCCGGCAAGCCACCGTGACCCTGAGGGGCGGGACCCCAGGCCTGGCACCCCACCAGGACAACCTCTCTGTGTAAAAGAGTCCAGGTGGCTCTCTGCCATCCCGCATCCGGGCCCCCACGGAAGCAGCGCCCTCGGAGGCAGGAGGTCCTGGAGGTGACTTGTGTCAGCCCCGAGGGAGCGCCCCGACTGCACAGGCGCCACACCCGGACGTCGGAGCTGCCCCTGCAGGCCCCGTGCCCACAGACAGGTCGGCCTGGACGCCCTCAGAGCGGCCGGCGCACCGGACACCATGCAGGCGAACGCGGGATACGGCGTGCTGATGGCTGCACCCCCCAGCGCCCCGGAGTCTCCTCAGGATAATTATTTATTATTCAGTCATCAGCATCTCATTAATTATTCATATGATCCTTAATCATTATCCTTAACAGTAAGAGCAGTAAATAGCGGCAAAGTCCTTGAGGTGCCTAAGGCCCAGGGCCGGGTGCCTCCAGGCAGTTAGACCAGCTACTGCCCCCAGGGCAGCGAGGGGACCACAGACCCCCATCCACTGCCCGGCCCTGTCCCTGCCCCTGCCCCCCCCACAACGGGGCCCAGGGGACCGCAGGAGGAGATGGTCCCAAGGGCTGGAGGAGGGGCTGTGCCTTCCTATTCCTCTCCCGTCAGCGGCCAGGGCCTCCCGGGCAGGGCCTCCACAGGAGGGGCCCAGGCAGTGCACCGAACCCTGGGTGAGCCACGTGTCCACACCGGGCAGCCCCACTAACTTCCCGGGTCTGAGCCGTGTCTGTGCAGGGGCTGGGAGGTGAGGGCCCCCAGCTGGCCCGGCAGGGAGAGGCGTCGAGCAGGGCCGTCTTGGGGTAGCTCCTCGCACGCCATGAACTGGGAAACCTGCAAAGAAACCGGAGTGTGAGAAGCTGGAAGCCGAGGGGCGGGGGAGGGTCAGAGGATAGAGAGGGTCAGGAGACCCTGGTGACAGACAGAAGAGGCCTGGAGGGCACAGGAGAAGGGCCAAGGCAGACAGAGCAGGGCTCCAACCTGCTCTGGGAGAAACGCGCTCTGGGTGGGCAAGAGCCAGACCGGGCATCTGGGGGCCTCGGGAGCTTCTGCCTGACGCGGGGAGAGCCTGAGGCCACAGCCACTTCCCTCCCCAGGGAACATGGCCGCTGGATTCAAACCCAATCCAGAATAAGGGGCCCTGAGCTGGCACAGAAGCTGTACAGAAAGAGAGACAGCGTTCTTTCCTCCAATCTAGAAAGAACTCGGGGGCCTAGAAACAGAGGCAGGCGGGCGGCCAGGCCTCGGAAGGCCAGGGAGAGTACCAGGGCAGGCAGGAGGGGCTTTGTGGGTGCTGACGAGTCTGCTGTGAGATCTCTGCGGAGGAGGCTGTGAAGGGAGACTGGCACATTTGCTGACGTGGGCCCTGGTGTCTGCAAACAGGAGCAGGCGGCAGATGGGAGGGGGGAGCAGATCCCAGGCCACCTCTTGTCGCCAGAGGAGCCCCATTCTTGAGACCCAGACACAGCTGTCCTGTCAGGAGGCCAGGAACACACGTGTCCACTTAGGAGAGGACAAAGGGCGACAGAGGCCCATCTCTGGCAGGAGGGGAGAGATGCGGGCCGCAAGTGCTACCCTGGGGCTTAGCCAGAGCCTTCAGGACAGCCCTGCGAAGTGCTGAGCGTGAGACTCAACGGCTGGCAGTAGAACCAGACCCAGGGGGTACCAGTCGCAGCAGGGGCTTGGGACCCCATCCCAAGGGCACGCTGGCACCCAGCACCCGCCGCCAGGCCCCTGGCTCAACAGTCCCTCCACCCACAGCCGTGACACAGGCACCCTGAGCAGATCTGGCCGTTCAGGTGACACTAGGGGAGCGAATGCCACTCGGCCTGCTGGCTTCCTTGGCCCAGCTGTCTGGGGGCTTTGTTGGGGGCTCTCCTGCCTTGCTCCGTGCTCGCAGCTCCTAGGGCAGCCCTCCTCCAGGAGCACAGCCTGGGAGGAGGGCAGGAACAGCGTGGGAGGAGGCTGGGGCCCAAGGCCCAGCAGAAAGGGCAGCAAAGCAGGTCCGGGGTGGAAGCGGTGCAGGAGAGGCAGGGCCGGGGTGCTTGGAACTTACCTGAGAAAGCGAGTCCAGGGTGAGGGCAGGGACGGGGCTGACGGGCAGCGGAGGGGAGGTGGAGGTGGGGCCGGGCCCCGGGGTGGTCACAGCGCTGTAGGCAGGCGGGACCAGCGTCATCTGCCTCTGCAGCAGCTGCAGGACGGTGGCCATGTCTGCACTCAGCCGGGTCTCCAGCCTGGGGCAAGAAGGAGGAGGATGCTCTGGGTCTCAGGGGAGTGGAGACACCAGTGACTGTGACTTCAGGGCCACCCTATGGACGGCCAGCTGGTCAACCCCAGGTCCACTCTTCATTCTAGGTGTGGCAGCCCCTGGCTCGGCTCTGAATGCAAGGAGAGGGTCAAGCTGCTGGACACGTGGCCAGGCCTAGACAGAGCAGACACCCACTTCGCCCTACAACACTGCCCGAAACCCACAGAACACACTGCAATACGCCCGTGCCCCACCCCTACTGGCCCGCCCCCCTGGACACACACCGCTGGGCCTAGGCTGATCTCAGGGACCACCCTCACCTGTTGAGCTGCCTCTGGAGGGCATCCAGCCTGCTCTCCACATCACCCCGGGGCCGTCGGCCAGGGCTGGAAAGAGGGATGTTGAGGAGGCTGGGGGCGGGGGCGGGGGCGGGGCAGCGAGGCAGCTCCTGGTACTGGCGGCCCCGGCTGTCCCCCCAGAAGCTGAAGATGTTGGACACTCCTGAGAAGGCGCCTGGAGCCAGAGAGCTGGGTTGAGGCCGGGACAGAGGCCACTCCCCGCCCACCCGCCCGCCCAGGGGGCCCTCGCCCTACCTGACAGTGGGTTACAAGTGTCGCTGCTCTTCTCGCCATCCTCAGTCAGGGGGTCCCCACCCGGCGGCTCTCCGGGGGGCCTGGGGCTGGAGAAGGGCACCAGGCGGAGGGGGCTGGAGCTGCGGCCTGGGCCCTCATCCTCACTGCTCTCAGGGCTGGAGGGGCCGCTGGACAGGCTCTCCCCCCACGGCCCCCCCTGCCGGCCCCGGCCACTCGGCCCTGCCCCCGCCCGGCTCGGCCCCAAGGCCGACACCTCCCCTGGCTGTTCCGGGTCTGTGGGAAACAGAGAAGGGGCCTCAGAGCAGGCAGGAGGCACGGAGGGGAGGGGAGGGGAGGGGAGGGGAGGGGACTGTGGCTGGACGCCCTGGTTTGTCCCCAGTTGTTTCTTCCGCTCTCTTTCCCCGACTTTCAAGAGGACTGAGAACTCCGAGGGCGGGACCAGGTCGTCTGTGACCGCTGGCAGCCCAAGCACGGGCAGTGGCACTGCTGGGAGGGGCTCTCTGGGACCCCGGACCCTCAGCCCCCGTGCTGGCCTCCTTGCCCTCCTTTGTCCTCTCTTTCCTCCCCTCATCAGTTCAAAGCAGTGCCCACCAGGAGGCCAGCCCTGTGAGGACCAAAGAAACGTAGGCACGCCCCTGCTTTGGAGGGTGGAAGAGGGCTTCCTGGAGGAGGCGACATTTCAAGTGGGCCTGAAAGGATGGGGTGATGGGGTGGGGGGCGGGGGACACTGAAGGTAGGGCCGGATGGTCTGTGTAGCCTGGGGGGAGCAGACCCGCCGGACCCCGCGCTCCGCCCCGCCTCCTCGAGACCCCGCCCCCCGCCCCGCCCCCCGCCTCACCCCTGTCAGTGCGCCTGCGGAAGGACAGCTTGCGTTTGCGTTGCCGGTGGAAACCGCCCTCCAGCTCCGCGCTGCCGGGAGAGCCGGGGATCATGTTGGTCTGGAACCGAGAACGGCGTCAGGGCCCTTCCACGCCCACCCGGCCTGCCCGGTCCCGGCCAGACCCCCTCCCGAGCAGAGAAGGTAGGGCTGGGAGAGCCGGCTCTGGGGGTGTGAGCTCTGCCCCAGGACCAGGGCTCAGGCTGGGACGTTCACAACCTGGTCTGACCCAGATACCACTTGACGGACAGGGAAACAAGCCCAGAGAGAAGGTCACACAGCGAAGGGGCAGCCACCCAGCGTGCAGCCAGCCGCGCGGCCCACTCACATCCCGCAGGTTGAAGGTGATCTCCAGACTGGACCAGAAGTGGTCAGAGAACTCGGGGTACATGTCCAGCACCTCCAGCAGGTCATCCCGGTGGATCTTGTGCAGGTCACAGTAGGTGAGGGCCCGCACGTCCCCGTTGGACTTCCCAGGGCGCGCGTACAGGTTCAGAGGCTCTCCGAAGATGTCATTCTTCCCTGGAGGCCACCGAGAGGGGGGCTCAGCCCCTGGGCGGCAGCAGAGGCAGCAGGCACCTGACTTCCAGGCAGTCTCACCCTGGCCGGGCGCCTCCCCTCAGTCTGGTCCCGGACTGCCGGACTGCGGACTGCCGGACTGCCGGGCCCCAGCCCCCAGGGCCAGGGAAGCATCAACCAGCCCATCCTCCCCCAGCTCGCAGCTCCCGGGCCAGCCAGCAGCTGCAGCCCGGATGCCCAGCTCTGCCCGTGGCCCTGGCTTCCTCCTTGAGCTCTAACTCCTCTGGTACCCCCCAAAGCCCATGTCCCAAACACCCTCCTGGCCAAACACCGCACCCCCATAAACAATGTTCTTCGAGCTACAGATCAAACACAGTAGTGAATCAAGACCAGCGTTTTGTTTACTGAAAGAAAACAGGATAGCATAGCTTAGCACAGCATAGAACAGGAAACACCGGAATGTGGTTAAGGCGACTGCTGTTTAGCAAAACTTTGGTTTCAGTTGTGTTTGGGGGTGTTTGGGGCATGAGCATGTGTTTATGCCGAACTGAGAAATAAAAATCTATAAAGACCCCCCCGTTGGCACATCTGCCCTGAGGTGCCCAGGGCCAAAGGCAGAGGGCAGGAAGTTCCAGTGCCCAGGTGCACCTGCCCACGTGCACAGGCAGGGCAGAGAAGAAGGAGTGTGAGGGAAGAGGGGCAGGACTCCCTTTGCTTTGGAGGCGAAGGCTTGGTTGTACCGCCTGAGGCTGCCGGGAACCACGCGGCCCTTGGTAAAATCAGCTGCACGACCTCCCTCCACTGTCTACCTTGGAGCCTCTGGACTTGGTCCCGATTTAAGGAACAAGAGTGGCACTGCCCGTGAGGAGACCCTGAAGGGAAGCAGAATCTGGAAACCCCCAGAGTCCTTTCCACCGACCCCTTGGAAGGCCTGAGCCTGGGTGAGGTCAAGGAGCCCAAGGTCCCTGTGGGTAGTCCCGGGGCCGCAGCCCCTAGGGCTGTGTCCTTAACGGGCTGGGTGGGACCTCTCCAGGCCTCGGCAGGCACTTCGGGCCCAGCTCCCGGTCCCTGCCGTACCCAGGATGGCCACGACGATGTCGCCCCGCAGGATCTCGATGGAGCCCCGGGAGATGAAGTAGAGGGCAGTGAGCAGGTCCCCAGCGTGCACCAGCGTGTCCCCTGGCGGCGCGTGCGTCGTCTTGAACTTCACGGCCAGGGCCCGCAGGCAGCCCTTGGTGGCCCCTCGGAAGGGCTTGCAGTGCTGCAGCAGCGAGCGATTCAGGTGCAGGCAGATGTCGGCCTGCAGGCACTCCGGGAAGCCCTTCAGCACCTGTAGGCGGGGGGCGGCTCAGCGTGCCCTCTCCCGGGACCCCACTCCCACCCGCACCCGGAGATCCAGCGGGGAGCGCCAGGGCGTCCGGTGTCAGGGGAAGGACCTGGGTGCCCGCTCCAGCTCCACCCCTTCCACCCCTTCCAGCCGCGCACCCTTGGGGACGACGCCGCACTGCTCTAACCTCCACGCGCTAATGCGTGAGGCTCGGGGACCAGCTCCTGCCTGGGGCTGTCGTGAGGATTGAACACCATCACCCGGAGCCTGGTCTAGCACCTGCCCCAAAGTGACCGCTCGCCCAGTAAACGAGCTCCACGGGCAAAAGGAGGGTAACGTTCCTCTCAGGGTCCTGCCTGGCACTAACTGGGACCACCCGAACCACGGAGGGCGACCGGCGGCCTGAGACGTGCCCGCCACGTCGGGAGGAGCCGCTACCATCACGCTGCGCCCTCCAGCCCGCCGTCACTTGACGCAGCCGCAGGCCAAGCCCAGTGGCCTCACCGCGTTCATGTCGATGCCATTGGTGTAGGACCAGGCGTGCTGGAAATACTCCTCGAGGCGCTGGCGCAGCGGGTTGGGGATCTGGTGGAAGCGGATGAACTCGCGCACCCGGAGCATCTGCGTGTGGTAGCGGGCCGTGCCCGAGTACAGCCGCTGGATGATGGCCGACACGTTGCCGAAGATGCTGGCATACATGAGGGCTGGGGGCGGGGCGAGCGGGGCCGTCAGCGTCTGAGGGGCCCCGCCCGCCCCTCTACCGGGTCAGCAACACACGCAGTCACGTCTCCTTGTAAGCACACGCGCGAGATGCACAAACACAAAAGCCCAGGCACACCCCGCCCTCGGCTCTGCCCTGCGCCTCTACCCTGGTGTCCCAGCCCCAGACGTGCCATGATGGAGGCCCCCGGGGTCTCTAAGTCCCAGGGCCCCACTCTGGCTCCTCTAACACCCACCCTCTCCTCTGTCTCGGGCTCTTCCCAGACCCCGGGCCCCTGGCTAGCGGGCCCCGGGCCCCGCGCCTGCCCCAGGGGTGCACTCACAGCCGATGAGCATGACGCAGATGGAGAAGATCTTCTCCGAGTTGGTGTTGGGTGAGACGTTGCCAAAGCCCACGCTGGTGAGGCTGCTGAAGGTGAAGTAGAGGGCGGTGACGTACTTGTCCTTGATGGAGGGGCCGCCCAGGCCGCTGCTGTTGTAGGGCTTGCCGATCTGATCGCCCAGGTTGTGGAGCCAGCCGATGCGGGAGTCCATGTGTGGCTGCTCCATGTTGCCGATGGCGTACCAGATGCAGGCCAGCCAGTGCGCGATGAGCGCAAACGTGCACATGAGCAGGAAGAGCACGGCCGCCCCGTACTCCGAGTAGCGGTCCAGCTTCCGTGCCACGCGCACCAGCCGCAGCAGCCGTGCCGTCTTCAGCAGCCCGATCAGCTACGGGGGTCGGCGGATGTTCAGTGGGGGATGGGGGCAAACGAGGAGCGGGGGCCCTGCAGCTCTCGGGGGGCATCGGAGGTGAGATCCCCGAGGAGTCCTCCCCAGAACCTCCTCAAAATAAAGGCGCCTCCCACTCGCTGGGCCCAGCACGGAGCCCGTTCACCCTGGTGCCAGCTCTGTGACGAAGGGCTCGCGGTTCCCGCAGCCAGAATGAGGAAACTGGGGCTCGGAAAGGTGCACCCACCCTCCGGCGCCCGGCCAGAGCTCCCGCTAGCTTCCAGGGCGCCTTCATGTGAATTAAAAGACGGTGGCCACTTTGGACAGACACATTAGGAAAAGGGGAGCCCTCTGGACCGCTACACCCGGGGAGTGGCTCACATGGAAAGGGGAGCAGGCGCGGGTTAGCTGGGGCTCTGCCACGCGTCTGCCACCCCCCTTCTGTCACCACCCACCCCTTCACCCCACCACCTGCTGCCCGCCCCTTGCCCCTGCCTCCTTGCCAACCCACCTCTTCAGAGCCAGAGCCGAAGATGAGCAAGTCAAAGGGGATGGCGGCCACCATGTCGATGAGGAACCAGCCCTTGAAGTAGTGGACGGCGATGCGGCCGGGGTGGCTGACCACCTCCTCGTTGGCGTTGACGTAAGTGGTGCGGAAGTTGATGAGGATGTCCACGATGAACATGATGTCCACGATGAGGTCCACCACAGCCAGCGGCTGGCAGGCGTAGCCACAGTCGGGGGCCGGGGGGCCCTCCTCCGTCTCCTTCAGCAGGAAGGCGGCCGAGTAGGGCGTGAAGACGGCCGTGTAGATGACCAGCAGCAGGATGAGCCAGTCCCACACGGCCTTGAAGGGGCTGTAGTGCAGGAGGGTCCAGCGGTGGATGCGCGGTGCCTGCAGCTTGTACTCCGGCAGCACGTCGGCCCCCAGGGACAGGACCTGAGCCGGCGGGGAGGGTGGAGGTGAGGGTACGAGGTCCAGCCAGGGTCTGGGCAGGGAGGACAGCCCATGGGGCCCTCCGGAGAAGAGGCCAGGCAGA
Organism: Physeter macrocephalus; assembly: GCF_002837175.3. NCBI lineage: Eukaryota > Metazoa > Chordata > Mammalia > Artiodactyla > Physeteridae > Physeter > Physeter macrocephalus. The sequence goes on along the minus strand of NC_041218.1, from coordinate 6,280,081 downwards.
GTAAGCGGGGAAGCCCACCCTCAGACAAGTGGACACGGCCACTCACCAGAGTTCCCCACGTGGCACGGGACCTCCTGGCTGGCTCTCTGAGTCCAGGGCACCAAGCAGTGACACCCACAAGTACTGCTCCCCACCAGCCATACAGACCGATAGCTATGGCTATAACTCCCACCGTGCGAGCTTGCCCACACCCCCAAACACCGCACGCGCGCGCGCGCGCACACACACACACACACACGTGTCCCACGTATACTACAGTCTCTGTCCCGAAAATGCTCCAAGGACTACAGCTTCCGGCCTGGGCGATGTAAACGGTGGTGGTCACTGCAGTTCCTTACAGGTCCCATTGCTGGTGGCCCAGGGACCGAGGGCCTAAATGTCCCTTCAGGCCTCTGGCCCAAGGATACCAGCCACCCGGCCTCAGGCCCTTTGGCATCCCGGAAAGAGAGACCATGACACTCACTCCCCCTCCCTACTCCCCCCGGCCCAGGGCAGCCATTCGGAAGTGACCACCCAGCCCCGCACCGGCTCACCTCATGTCCTGCCCCTTCATCACCCAGGCAGAGGCAGGCTCGCCATCCAGACCAGGTGGCGGCAGTCGCACCACCCTTTCCCCCCAAGCCAAACTAGGAAGAGCTGAGACCAGCTTTCTCGCGCTGTCCCAGGACCCTCCGTCTGGCCCCCTGCCCCTCAGAATCCCCAAACTCCCCCAGCCTGGCCCTGCCATCCCCGGGCAGCCAAACCCAAAGCCTCACCCGGCCCCTTGAGAGCCAAGGTTGCCGGCCCTGCGGGGGCAGTACTAAGCGCCAGGGCCCCGCATCCTCAGGCCTCTGTGCTGGGGAGGGCCACGGTGGGTGGAGCCGCAAAGACTCCCATCCATATTCAAGCTGGGGACCCCCTGGAACCACCCTCACCAGATGGACTGTGTGGGGAGCCTCTCCTTAGTGGAAGTAACCGGCAGTTAAGACGGGCGATAGTTAGGGGTTTGGCCACAGGGGCTCCAGAGGCACTGGATGGGTGGGGTGCGCAGCTGGGGCCTGGGGCAGGGGAAGGGGCACGCGGCTTCTAGGCCCCCGCTTCTGCCCTGCCTTCAGCCCGAGCCCCTTGCTCCTCAAGGCAGAAAACATGGGCGGTGACCTTTCAGGGGTCAAGTGGGGACTGAAAAGGGCCCTCACTGACAAGGAGGCAGAAGAAGGTTCCTGGATGGGGTTCCTCACCGCACCTCAGAGGCCAGGCCCCCTGAGGCCGTGCTAACCACACCTGACACATGTGATCCCGCCCCCTACCTGAGTCTGCCCACAGCAGGACCAGCACCACCCAGTACACAAGCACACACGCCGGGGGCAAGCCCAGGGCACGAGGCCCGGACCCGCAGACCTCCTCCTGTAGGGGTCGGCCGGGCTCAGCCCTGCAACCACCAGCTCGCCACACGGCCTTGGGCCGGTATATAGCCTCCCCTGTTACGTAACCTGTGGTCACACAGAATACTAAAGCTCATTTAAGCCAAACCCCGGGTCCTCACCTGCGGCTGGGAAGAACCCCCCCCGCACACCAGTCCCCCAGCCGGGGAGCACGCGAGCCAAGGCGGAGAGTTTAGGTGCTGGTGGTGGCGACAGGGGCGGGATTCTCAGACCCACCCAGGAGCCGCTTCCAACTCCCCCTGCCATGTCCGCCCTGAGCTGGCTCCTGGCCCTCTGCCAGAAGCCCCCCGGGGGCTGGAGACGTGGCTCCCAGGAGGTGCCTATAGAGTCAGCAGCCTGGGGGACCACGGCGGAGCCACCAGCACCTCAGGCTGCCCCAGAAGAGGTGGACCAGGTGCCCGGCTCAGCCTGCCCTCACCAGTCATGCAGTGGCCTCCGACCCCGGCCTCCTCGGGTCCCAGCCCCCCAACCTGGACCCCTGAAGCAGCCCACGCCTCCCTCGCCCGCCGCAGGGTCCACTCGCAGCACACAGAGTGCTGGAGAGGTAGAGCCCCAGCGCCTCTGTGCCAGGCCCGGCTGCTGCCCGCTCGCTGGGGGAGGTGGGGTGGGAGTGGGAGCAGCCCCCCTCCTCCCCCGTCTCCCCGCCATCCTCTCCAGGCACCCACTTCGCCCCTGTTCTCCCCTCTCCTCCTCTTGCGTTTCGAGCTGGGAGGCTGGGCCACGGAAGCCCAAGGAGAAGGGAAGCCCTGGCAAGAAAAACACTGTGTCCACCTAGGCCCAGCGGGTCTGGAGGAGCGCGAGCGAGCGAGCTGGAGCCAAGAGTGGGCTGAGCGGGGCCACAGACCCCAGGGCTCCCCAGACCATCCTGCATCTCAGAAGCCCTCTCCCGGCCTGGAGCCAGAGCCCTCTGGGTCGCACCCATCTCGGTGCCCCCGCCCCGGAGGGAAGGGGAGGGGCTGGGGGGGGGATCACCTACCTCCTGGGCCACCAGGCTGGAGATACGCACGGCCCGCCTCACCCGGCCTTTCTGGGCCCTGGGCTGCAGAGCCCCTGTCCTGCTCGCCTGGCCCGCCGGAGCCGCCATGGAGGACTTGGCTCCCCCCAGCTTGCCTGCCCGGGGCCCGAGGGCCCAGCCAGCACCTCACCTGCACCTCGCCTCAGCCCAGGCTGCGCCCCAGGCGTTGGCGGCCCGGCTCCCAGGGCAGCCTCTGGCAAGAAGCCAGGGTCACTGGGGCTGGGCCTCGGGGCTGGGGTCACCCTGGCAGCGAGCGTGGACAGCGGCCCGCCTGGCTCAGGCTGCCCATGGCCCCCTGGTGCGGGCCCCGCTGCCAGGGTGCTGCGCTCTGCCCGCCGCCAGCCCAGCAGCGGCCGGGCACCGCCGTAGGAACCTCTGCTCCTCCAGCCGGCCCCTCCTCCTCCCAGGTCCCCACCCCCGCCCCGCCCGCCGGCCAGAGGCCCCCTCCCCCTCGGCCCGCTCCGGGCTCCTGCTGCAGCCACTCCCGCAGCCCGGCCCCTCCCCCTCCCCCGGCAGCCCGGCCTGTCACCGCAGATTAATGGTCTCCCCGACACCCCCGCCCCGCCGGTCCAGTGCCCAGCCAGCCAGAGTCAGACAGACACCCAGAGATGGAGCGACCGCCCGGCGACCAAAGAGCCAGGAGCACACGCTCACGCCGGCACGCACAGACCACAACACGACAGCACACGCGGTGGGCACAGGGGCAGGGCAGCCGGCAGGGCTCCAGGTGAGGACAAGAGAGAGGCAGGCGTGGGAGGGGGTGAGGGCGAGGCAGCCAGATACGGGGCCTAGGGTGGGGGCAACGTTCTGGAGTCAAGGCCAAGGGGCCGGAGACCTGGCAGGGACCCAGAGAGCCAAGGCGGCAGCTGGAGCGGGGCCAGGAGGAGGGCTGGGGAGGCCCACGGCAGCGCGCGGATGGCTCCCTCGCTCGGCCGACTCAGGGAGCCCGGAGGAGCCGGAGGGGGCAGGAGGACTGAGGCGAGACAGGTGTGGCCCGGGGCGCCCCTGCCCCCAGCTTCCCAGTCCTGACCTTCCCCCACCCCACCCCCCAGGACGGGAAGGACCTGGGATGGACTGGGCAGTGGGGGTGGTGCAGACGATCTTGCTGCCAAGAGGGGGCAGGAGACCAGGCTGGCCCTGCCACGGGGCAGTGTTGGGCAGTGCCCCCCAGGGCTGGCAATCTTCTCTGGTCTGGAATTCGGGGACCTGACCCCTCTGTATCTGTGCCCCCAACTCCATACCCTCCCCTCCCGACCTGGGAAGGAAAACTCTCCTCTCCCGTGGTTTGGGGACAGGGGCGGGCACCTCTAGGCCACCCTGGCCCTGGCACCAGGTCCCCACCCTCTGCCTGGCTCATCACATTGGCCTAGAAGAATCAGGACCCCCAACCTTGACCTCTGTGGCCCCTTCCAAGTGATACCTCCCGTTGGTTTGCCCCCAGGACTCTGTTGTGCCCCGTGGCCACCTTCTCCCACCCTCCCTCACCCTGCCAGGTGCCCGGCCTCAACTGCCCTGTCCTCCCCGAGCCCCATCCACCTGTCCTCTGTATCTGGCCCTCCCATGGGCACCCCCCTCCAGTCTCCCTTGCTCCAGGATCTCTCTCGTCCCAGCTCTGAAACGCCACCCTAAGCCCCATCCGGCACGTCCACCACCCTCAGGAGGCCCTCACTGACTGCACCCCTCCACCCCCCCTTTTGACCACAGTCCACTCCCACTCCACTCCCTCCAAGCTCCTCCCACGTGAGCGGACAGCCAGGGAGCTGGACACCTACCTGGGTGACCTTCTCAGTGACATTATGGGTCCGCTCCTTTATCTTGGGGGCAATGATCTCCCGTTCGCTGGTGGGCGAAGCCAGGAAGGGGTCGCCCTTGAGGTCCACAAAGTTGAGGGTGATTTGGGGAATCTTGCTAATGGTGCGGTAGCGCACGAGGTCCGAATCTGACGTGGAGTTAAGCAGGCCGCTGCGCAGGGGGTGCACGGCCCCTGGGGTGGAGGGGAAGGGGGTCAGAGTGGCAGGCAGGCAGGGGCAAAGGCCGCCAGGTCGGCGACACAGAGCTGAGGTGGAGACGGGCCCTGCAGGAGCCAGGCCGTGGGCTTCACCGAGGCCAGCTCAGGAAACAGGAGCGGAGTCCCTGAGAAACAAGTGAGGGCAGACCCCTCCCCACCGGAAGGAAGCACGCCTGGTGCAGCTGTGAGATGACCAAGGGGAAAGAGCCTCCTTACGGGTCTGTTCAGCAGGCACTAGGAGCCCGCCCGAGGCCCAGGTGGTGGCAGGGAGCCGGCTGCCTCTCCCACCCTCCGGACTACCCGTGGGCATCCCTGCTCCAGGCCAGCCTGGGAGAGCCAGCTCCTCGGGCCAGCACCGGCTCTGAGAGTGGAAGAATGCAATAGGATGAATGCACGTTTAATGGAATAAAAGGCTACTTAATGGGATTAAGTAAGCGCTTGATAGGATTTCCATCTCCCAGACACACAGGACAGGGCGGAGAGGGAAGAAGCTGAGGTCCTGGAATGGACAGGCCCGCGGGTGAGGACGCGGCCGGGCAGTCCCTGCAGGGGTGGGGCCGACCCTCACCGGTGCTGGCGTGGCGAGGCGGCGGGGGCAGCGCCCCAGCGCGCATGGCCTCGATGTCGTCGGCCGACGAGGCGCGGCGCACGCTGGCGCAGCTCTCTCGGGAGCGCGTCCGGGCCAGGCTGCAGCTGGAGGCCGAGGCGTCGGGGTTGAGGTTGTGCGCCCGGGGCGACGGGTGCGGGCCGAGCGCGCAGACGGGCGGCGAGCCGGGGCCCACCAGCGCGCGCCGCTCCTCCGCCGGCCCGAGCCCCGCCACGTGGTTGTCCATGGCCGTCACCTCGTCCAGGGCCAGCGACTCGCTGCTGGGCGCCGCGGGCGTCAGGTCCACATCCACCACCACGGCCCCCGGGGCACCAGCGCCGCCCGCGCTACCCGGCCGCACCGACGAATCCCGGGCCGTCAAGGCCAGCAGCGCGGGCAGCTTCAAGCGGAAGGTCTTGGCGCGGCCTGCGGGGAGAGGGGAGGTGCGTGGCGCCAGCAGGCAGGGAGAGGGCCCGGCCTAGCAGCTGGAGCCCAGTCACCAAGGGGAGGAAGGAGGGAAGGTGGGAGCCCCGAGAGCCGCGGGTACCCCTCCACCCCGACTCCTACTGCACAGAACTCAAGTCTCCAGAAAAGTCTAGAATGCAATCGTATCTAAGACTCCTCCAATAATAAACCACCATTTCTTGAGCCTCACATCACCGGTGGTCTATGTAAACCACCTGTGGCTCTCACAACTGCACCCAGTGGATATCGTTATCTCCGTTTTAGACTTGAGGAAATTTAGGCGTCAGTGAGTTCTGTGATCTGCTGGAGGTCACACGGTAAATGGCAGGGCCTGCATCCAAATGGGGGAGTGATGCCATGGGTTCCTGCCGTACCCTGCCACCTTGGAAGTGGCACCCATGGAATAGGTAAGGCCAGTGTTACTCATGCTGCCATCTTAGAGCTTGAGAAACCAAGAGGTGGTTTCTTTTGCCATGACTCTGAGGGAACATTTAAAATTAAACCCAGAAAGGCCATGCAGGGGGAGGAGGAGGGTGTCTGAGCCTTTGAGTCATGGGAGGATGAGGTGAGGCCTCCACGTCTCCAGCCACACATCCTCACGTCCTCTTCTCAAGTAGCCAAGGCCACGGCAGGGAGCTGGCCAGTCCGGGAACAAGGACCAGAGAGAGAAACTTCACAGAGTTGAGTCCTTGAGAGATGGAGCCTTCTCATGAGCAGAGAGGGCTGCCCCGAAGTGGCCAGGGCCATCTGGGAAGGGTGAACCCCCCATCCCTGGGGCTGGGGAGAGGACCACTCCCAGGGGATGCTGTGGTGGGACCCCAAGCGGGGAAGGCTATGAAACCAGCCATGATCCTGCCCCAGGGACCTGTGAATCTGGGCTCAGTCACTCCACTGCATCCGTCCGGGCTGAGCTAGAGGGGACCGGCCGTGTCCTCCACGTTCTCTCCCCCATCCCTGAAAGGATCCCCTCCGCATCCCTTCCTACAGAGCATTGCCCTTGGGCAGCCTCGCGGCCCCAGGGAAGGGAAACCATGTATTCCTGCACCAGCCCAAGAGCACAGCTGCACTTACCGGGGGCCAGCCAGCTGGTGGGAGGGGCACGGTGATTGGTGTCACGGTCTGGGGACCCCACCATGTCCTTCTCCATCACCACCTCAAAGTTGAGGATGAACATGATGACAGCCCCATCTTCGTTCTTCACGGGTACCACATCCACCAGGCACAGGAAGCAGCTCCCTGCAGAGCGGAGACACGCCCACCGTGGTACCAGGCGGAATGGGCCCCCGAAACCTGAAGGGGCCTGTCCACTTCTGCCTCCCCCACGGCTCCCACACACAGTCCTGCCCCTTCTCGCCATCGCCTCCTGCCCCACCCCCCCCTCCTGCCACATGCCGGCCAGAGCTGCTTCCCTAATCTGGCCGCTCCAGCTTTCCGCTTTCAAAGCTCTCCCTTTCTCTCTCTGCTTGCCTTGGTTCTCCAGCCCTCTCTGCCGATGCGTGTTCTCCTCACACTGGCTTCTGCTCCTTTCTTCCTGGGTTGTTTCACCTTTTTCCCTGTCCTTTCACACTCTATCTTTGCTTTTCCTCATGCAAGGCAGTGCAGCCTGGAGGCTAAGCCCACAGACTTTAAGCCCAGGATCTCAGGGTTCAGATCCCAGCTCTGCTGCCTTGTCATTGAAGCATTTTTCTTACGTTTTTAACCTCCCTGTGCTTCATTTTCCTCATCTATAAAATGGGAACGATAATAATTCGTTCCTCATGAGTTGTAAAGATTAAATAAGTCAACACGTGCCAGCTGCCTAGGGCAGTGCCTGGCGTGCACCGAACACTAGAGACAGGTGAGTGATCACCCTCTGTCTCTCTGTCTGTCTTTGCTCCTCTTTGTTAGTACCCAACTGTTGTGTCATCCACAAGAAGATAAGTTCGGAAGTTGAGAGCAAGAGCTTCAAAACCCTTACAGCAATTTGGCGCTGCCGCAATACCCAAGCATGTGATTTTTGTATTTCACACAAGTACTGGTCTGTGACACATTAGAAACAAAACTGATCCTTCGCCAGAGTTGAGAAGCACTGCTTCTAGATCTTTCATCTCTGTCTCTCGTCTTTTTCTCTGTTCTTGATTTTTTTTTTCCCCCTCCCAATGTCTCTCTCTGGCCACCAGGCCCCCTATTCCAGCTGACATCAGTTCACCAGGCCAATGTACCTGTTCCGCCTCTGCCTCTGACCAGCGCACGGCCCCCACACCCTCCTCTCTGCTGATTTCTGAAAGAGACCCCGGTGCGCTCTCAGGCTCTGCCTAAGGCCCAGCTCGGAACCCCCGCCTCCAGGAAGCCCTCCTTGATGCAACAAGAAGGCGCGTTAACATCCTGTTTCTCCTACTCCATGGACCTGATGGGGACCAAGCATGTTCCTCATCTTCTCTTCCCGGGGCAGAGACTTCTTTCCTGGTGCTCATCTGTCTTCTCTGAACTGCCGGGTCCTAACTCACCAGTGTCTGTGTCCCCTCTGAAGGGCCTGGCACCCAGAACAACGCACCAGGGAGCAGGCACTGGCCAGTGGTGTTGGTGATGGGGTGGGGCTAACGGCGGGGGAGGGGTCGAGGATCAGGACTGGTGGAGAGGACGTGGCTGGGGTGAACTGAGTCAAGGCCAACAAGCTGGAGGGGCCCACGGCCAATGAGCCCTGTGGGCTAGTCCTGGGAAGTGCAGCCGCAGCTTCTCCACAGACCTGAGAAGGCCAGGTGTAAAGGGCCTGATTCCTAGGAGATGCTGGCCGGGCTCCGGGACGATTGCTAGGGACGGGGCTGAGAGGAAGCGGCAGAGGAGCAATTCCAACTGCTGTGGGGTTAATCTTGTGGAAGGAGGCGCTCTGAAACCAAAGGAAACAGGATGGCACCGGGATGAGGGGAGCTGGGCCAGGGCAGGGGCTGGCCAAGAATTCTCTGCCCTACCCCAAAGCCCTTCCACTCACCGCATCCCAGGCCCTCATGGCTTGGCCCACGGGACCTGAGCTGGGGGGCTCTTTCAGGGTCTCCTTCCAGTAGCTGCTCCTGTCCCCTGACCTCCAGCCTCTGACATGGCCCAGCTGAAACACTGCCGTGGTGTTGGGAGCTGCAGGAGGCCGGGCCCAGCTGGAGACCGTTTGGCACCTAGACAGCCCGCCTAGCGTTTATGCCCTAATATGGTGATGGCCAGCGGCAGCCTGAACAGGGACTGGCCCTCACAGGGACTGAGGAGAGGCCAGAGACCAGGAAACCTTAGTACCGAGACCCCCCCCAACACCCACCCCCTGGGAGGCCAGCGATCCAGGCCCCTGGCCTTGGTTCCTCGCTGGAAAACTCATCTCATGTAAGTCCAGAGTCTGGAACCCTGATGAGCCCAAGCCTTCCGGATGGCCTGAGGACCCTACCCCCAGCGCACGGCCTTAGGATTCTGAACTTGACGCCTCGACACCCCGTGGCCACTTCAGGTCCAGCTTCTCAGCCAGAGAGGCCAGAACTGCATTCTGCAGCCCGGACAGCCCAGGACCCTGACATCCCAAATTGGGCCCCCCTTCACGCCAGGCCGCAGAAACTCCAGATAGAAGCCCCCTTACAGCACAGGCCCACTCCCGGCCCTTGGACACAGACACACTCACACACGGAGGCCCCTTGGTCCTCTCCCTTTGTCGACATTCAAGGAATTTTTCCTTTCAAATAACCCCGTAAAAGCCCTTGTTATTCCGAAAATGTGAACTGGAGCCCTGCCTGATGGCTGGGGGGAGGGGGGGGGTGTTAGGCTCCAGCTACTATTTTCGAGGGGACAGGGGACACGGGAGGAAGGAAAGCGGGGAGCCCCAGGTCAGCCAGGGCTCCCAGAGGCTCTGCCTCCCGCCCATCCTGCCTGGCTGGCTGGGTCTTCCGCGAGCTGCCATATCACCCACCCCCAGACCCGCCGCCAGAGGAACCCATCCCATCCCTGGCTGGGATTCCGGTGGGTGGGGTCCCTGAGGGCAGCTGAAGGTCAGCAGGCCAGGGGTGGGGCACGGGGACAGCCAGAACTGGGCAACGGCACAAAGCACATCGCAGCCTGCAGGCGGCGGGGCTACGACCTTCACGCAGCTTCTCAGCAGAGAAGAAATGCTCAGGGTCAGTGTCTGCGCCGCCTCCCCGGAGCCCTGGGCTGGCACCGCACGCCGGGACCAACGCCTCGCCCTCCATGAGCCCTGCTCCTACGTTCCCCAGACCCCGCTCATCCTCCTCTGCCTCCGACCCGCCCCACCCCGCAGGGCAGCTCCGCGGAGCAGCTCCGCGGAGCAGAGGCTGACTTCAGCCCCGGGCCGGGGGAGGCTGCAGTTCCGCCGAGAGCCGCTCTGTGGCAGGAGCGGCCCGCGCTCCCGAGACGGCCGGAGTCTGGAGCGCCCGGGGAAGGAGGGACCGCACTGGAGGGGATGCAACTGGAGGGGAGCGGAGGACCCGTGCCCTGCCCACAGGACGGCTGTGGGGCTCCCGGGCGCGAAAGGGCGAGGCACAGGCTATGGAGTTAAGTGGCCTTTGCTCATTGCATCAGAATGACTTCGGGCAAGTCACCTGCCCTCCTCCAGCCCCAGGGAGCTCATCTGCAATACAGGACGATGACCACGCCCCACTGGGCTGGAGAGATGAATGGCAGAACACTGGGAAGCAGGAGGGCCCAAGGGAGGTTTTTTGGTTTGTTTTTGCTTCTGTGTGTTTGGGGGGGGGGGGGGCGGTTTTGCCACGGCTGCGCGGCTTTCAGAGATCTTAATTTCCCGACCGGGGACTGAACCTGCGCTCCCTGCAGTGGAAGCGCGGAGTCTTAAGCGCTGGACCGCCAGGGAAGTCCCCCAAGGGAGATCTTGGTAACTGGAGTTGGAGGAGAGGGAGAAGGCCCCTTGGGCCAGCCTGGCTCCCGTGGCTGATGCTGAAGAACACCCGACTCACAACACACCCCACCCCCCGACCCCAGCCCCAGCTGAAGACATCCGGGCACCCAGCCTCTGCCCGCCTCCTAGGCTTGGGGCACCCTGGGCCCTGTGAGAATGAAGACCAGGCAGGAGAGCAGAGGCAGTCATGGATTGACAGCCCCACACAAGGACAGGCTCCTCTGCGCCTCGGATCCTCAGGGCCGCAGAGGCCACGCGGCTCACCACAGGCCACTGAGGAAGGGGCGGGGGGACGGTGGGAGGGCCCCAGGGGACCAGGTCTGGCTACCTTCCAGGTGCAGCAGGTCCAGTTCCTCCTGACCCCGGGGCAGGGCGCCATCTTCATCAGAGCGCAACGCTGGCTTGCTTTCACCTGGTGCCAACACACACCCAACAGTGCACCTGGGGCACCGTCCCTGCCTGCATCCCAACCCATCCAGGGGCCCCACCCACGGTCCCAAACCCTACTGCCCACCTCTGGGAACCCCTGGCTGGTCTCCGGGCAGGAGCCGCCGTCAGCTTTCGCGGGGGCAGGCCTTATCTCTTGGGGCAGCACCGGGCAGGTGGGGAAAGGGAGGCCTGCGGGTGACCTGAGTGTCCTTGGACAAGCTCCCCAGGTCAGAGTCTCTAGTGGCTCGTCTGCAAACTAGATGTCATCACAGCTCCTTCGCAGGTGGCTCTTCATCCCCCTGGAGTATTCACTGAGCACACGCCCGTGAAGCGTTCAGGGCCTCATGACCAAGACAGGCGTGGCACCCACCCTCGCTGAGCCGGGGAGTCAACAGGACCCCCAGTTTGGAGTCCGGGATGAGTTGGCAGAGAGAGGGGTCCCGGGGAGCTGAGCCGAGCTGATCTGCCCCGACCCTCAGGAGACCTGGGCGATCGCTGTGTGACTCTGGGCAGGTCAGCCACCTCTCTGAGCTTCAGACTCCCTGTGGGTACCGCAGGGACAAGTGACTCGTACCCTGGGTGCCAGATGAGATGATAGATGGCCTTGTGGAAGCATTCAGAGCTGTAACGAGGCAGGGTGCCTGGTCCTTGCAGGGAAGGTGACCTCGGGGAAGCAGCCATCCTCGCCCTGGTCGGTCGCCGTCCTGCCCTGCTGGGGCAGGAGGAGCTGGGCCCAAAGTCACGCCGAGGGCAGGAGGCTGGGGCTCCGTCGTCCTGTCCGCCCCCAGGCAGAGGCTGTCTCCGACGATGGCGGCCCAGGGCTGTGCAGTGTCAGGTTATATTTAGCCTGGTGGCGGCGACAGGAGGATGCAGCAGGAGCTGCTCCTGGCCGGGGGCCACCGTGTCGCTAACGTCGCTCTCTTGGGCAGTGGGGGCCTGAGGAAGGCCAGGGACACTGCAGGCCCAGAGGACAGAGCGGGGGAGCCTGAGAGGCCAGCCAGTCAATGAGCGTGCACGTGTGTGTCCGTGTGTGTGTCAGTGTGTGCGAGAGAAGGAGAGGCCAATCCCATCCCCATGGCTCCAGGAGCTGAGTGGGACAGGCTTCCCCAGGAATACTCACTTCAGGGCTGGGGCTGGGGAGCCACGGTCCAGACCCCGACTCACACAGAAGGAGCATCTCCAGACAGACCCTCCACTAGCCCGTCCAGCCTAACACCTTCCCAGAGCTTTACAGGGCCAGACGGAGGGCCTCAGCGCCTCTGTGAGTCGCCCAGATGCCCACCCAACCCACTGCATGTGGCCTGTCTGTGCTACCTTTCCCAGGGGCCACTGTGATGGCCTCGGGAGAAGAGCTCTTTCTAGAAAAGCTCTGGGGCTCAGCCCTACTCGACCTCCTTCGGGGATGCAGCCACACAGTCTGTACACTGGGTGTCACGGCCCTGCCCTGTTCCGAAGGAGCCCCGAGAGGGTGAAACCAGGCCATGTTTATTCGGGGAAAGCTTCTCTTGACGGCACCGTCGCATTCCCCACCTCCCTGAGGCCTCCACACTCAACCTCCCTCCTCCTGCTCCCTGGAGCCTGTCCCTCCAAGGAGTCCTTCAGAACCCCTGTTCCCAGCCATGTCACATCCTTCAGGTGCCCTCCCAGCCGGGCCTCCCATCCCTGGACACGCAGACTGGCCCCAGTGCCCCCTCCAGTGCACCCCAGCTTCACAGACCCTCCCACTCCCCACGGCCCCGCCCCGCTTCCCTCCAAGTCCCTCTAGGCCCCCGAAGGACCCCCTCTACAAAGATTTTCTTGACAGCTCCATCTGGCCACAGGGACGTCTCTCACTGAAAACTCCTCTAACACTGTGTTCCTAATGAGAGAGGTACGCTGGCTTCGGGGGGAGCTTCCTCCCCTCTGCCCAGAGCCAGAGGTCTGAGGCCAGCGTTGGGCTGGCTTCACGGGACAAACTGGGTGAACAGGTGTCCAGTCGATCATGGACTGGGGCAGGAACCTGCACGGATGGCAGATGGGGACAGGGCCATCTCCCCACGCTTTAAGCTCCCTTTCAGATCCAGAGGCACTGACTGACTACCCTTTCAGGACAGGATTTGCCCATTTCAAACCCACCCTGAGCCTGGACAGCAGTCAGAACCCTCACAGGAATTAGGTGACGTCTTTTGCTGAAGCACTATTCAATCTGGTCAACAGCACGGAACGCGGAGGCTGATGGCCCAGGAATCCGGGCAAGGGGGCTGGGGTATCTCTGAGCCTCAGACCCCTACCAGCCCTCTTCTCTGTGAGCCTCACACAGCCGGCCACGGGCAGCAAGGGCACAAAGAGCCGAGGTCCACTAGGAGACAGTGGGGGTCCCTGCCCTCCTCCAGGGCCCCCGCAAGCTTCTAGAGCGCTGCTCCCACCTTGGCTCCCAGAGGGCCTGTCCCATCGGTCACGCAGTCGGCCGCAGCTTCTCAATCATTAATCCGAAACTTGCAATCCCTCCCTGACTCACCCACTTCACAGGACTCCAGCAAATAAATACAAGTGCATGTGAAAGCCTGCTGAAAAGGCAGATGGAACGTTCCAACATCAACACATATGGCAATGACCCAAACATACACAGAGAAAACCAGCGTTATTCGCAGATGATAGGATCATCTCCCTAGAGAACCAATAAAATCAACAGATAAACAATTAGAACTAGCTAATGAGAGACTTCATCCAGTAAGGCTGCCAAATACAAGATCAGCCCCCCTCTCCACCAGCAGAAGGCTATTAGAGTAGGTAGTCAAAAATAAGATCTCTTTCATAATAGCAACAAAAACTATGAAGTGGGGACTTCCCTGGTGATCCAGTGGTTAAGACTCCATACTCCCAATGCAGGGGGCACAGGTTCAGTCCCTGGTCGGGGAGCTAAGATGCCACATGCTGCATGGCATGGCCAAAAAAAACACAAAAAACAAAAAAACTATGGAGTGTCTAGGAAGCGACCAAGAATGCACAAGGTCTCCATGGGGGAGAAAAAAAACCCTTAAACTAATAAAGGATGCAGAAACAATCTGATAAATGGAGAGACAGGACAGACTCTCAGATGGAACAAATATTAGAAAGATGTCAATTCTCCCCAAATTAACCCATAAAACCCATCTAATTCCAGTCAAGATCCTAGTGGGGTTTTTCTTCCCAGGAACTTGATAAACCTTCTCTAGAGTCTGCAGAGGAGAAGAGAGGTCCACAAATATGTGTGTCAACCTTTCAAAAGAAGAACAGAGAGGGAAAATTTGCCTTTCCAGATACTAAGACATACTAACTGCCGTATATTTTTAATATGGTTTTGATGCAAGAACAGACAAATAAATAGTCGGAACAGAACAGAGAGCTCAAAGACAGACGCATGGATATATGGCAAATTAACCAGTGGTAAAGGCAGCCCCACAAATCAATGGAAAAGAATAGGCTAGATGTGTTGGGAAAATTGGCTCAGTACACGGAAAAAAACCCAACTTGATCCCTATTTGACACCACAGACAGAGGTAGGGTCAGGATGGATGAAAGACCCAACTGAGAAAGGTAAAACAGTTAAGGTAACAGAAGGAAACGGAGACCTTTGCAACCTCAGGACAGTGAAGGATTTCTTAAACAAAACTTCAAAAGCATGAAGAAAGCTAAAAATCCAGGAATTTGTTTGTATCAAAATTAAGAATTTTCGTTGGATAAATTTGACAGACGACCGAATGGGAGCAGATAGTTACAAAATCTTGATTCAGCGGGGATTACTATCCAGAATGCACATTGGATATTTAACTGTATGCCTTTGTATTTCTAGAATCAATAAGCAACTCTTGCAAATCAACAAGAACGAAAGCAGCTTCATGGAAAAGTGAGCAAAGGATATGAGCAGGGAATTCATGGGACAGAAACCTGAACGGCTGCCTACAAGATGTTCGGACTCGCACGAAATCAAAGAGATGCAAATTAAGGCAGAAAGATATCACCTCTACCTATTAAACTTGCAAAAATTTGAAAGGTGGATAAAGCCAGGTGTGGCAGGACTGCGGGGGAGTCCCACGCTCTGCGTAGGAGGGTGGCAACAGATGCAGCCCTGCTCATGCACAGCCTGACAGTACGTAGTTGAATTAGTGTCCACATACCCTGTGATCCAGCAATTCCACTCCTGGGGAGAAATCCCAAAGACGTCCTCACATGAGTCCAAAAGGGGCCATGCATGAGGATGTTCACTGCAGCATTATTTATAGAGACAACCCGGAGGGCCCTCCCTCCAGGCTGGACAGGTAAAACGAGGGGGGAGCACACCAGAGAACATGGAGCTATAGGCTCCATGGCTAGACTGAAAGGCGGACTCCTGTGCAACAAAAGTGAACACCAGAATACAATATATAGCACATATCATTTACATAATTTAAACCTATATGCAGTCAGACAAAACACACATTTTGCAAGAACATATGCAACCAACACATTCACAGGAAGTACATTTGAATGGCTGCCTAAGGGGAGGGTAATGGGACTGGGGAGTGAGAAAAAAGGAAAAGGAGAAAAATCAATGAAAGAGAAAGAAGAAACCCGTAACACAAATATCCCTGGTTTCCATGATTTGTGGAAGAAGCAGGAGCTGGACCAGCAGAAGCCCGTGGAGAGAGGCAGAGAGGCAGGCCCGGGTGGAGCAGGGCACAGGCTGACGGCCACAGGGAACAGGGATATGCTGAGACCCTTGGTCAGCTCACTTCCTTGGGTGACTAGAACCTGCGGCCACATGGGTGACGCCCTGCCTAATGGCAAGTAGAATGCCAAGAGCCTTGGCAGCCGACACTGCTTTGCACCTATCCTCTTCTCTGCTGAACCTCTCCCAGCAGTACGCGGGAGGACAGGGGTTTTGATGCCACTTAGTGAATGAGGAACTGCAGCTCTGGGTACCCAAGCTAAAACCCACATTTCCTGGGGCTCTGAGCCCATCGTGACCCCAAAGGGCCCTCTGGGGCAAGACAGCCTGTGCAGTGGTGTTCCGTGTTGGGCAGGACTCGAGTGGAAAGAGGAAAACTGGACTGGAGTTCCCACTCAGGTACCTGCCAGCTGGCTAAGACCCCTTAGCCTTTCTAAGTGAGTTTGGCACCTGTAAAATGATGGCAGGGAGGCCCCATCTAAGGACCACCTGCCACAAAGCATGCGTCCCAGCTTGCAAACTGTAAGTGCAGTCACAGGGACTTCCCTGGTGGCGCAGTGGTTAAGAATCCGCCTGCCAGGGCTTCCCTGGTGGCGCAGTGGTTGAGAGCCTGCCTGCTGATGCAGGGGACACGGGTTCGTGCCCCGGTCTGGGAAGATCCCACGTGCCGCAGAGCGGCCGGGCCCGTGAGCCATGGCTGCTGAGACTGCACGTCCGGAGCCTGTGGTCCGCAACGAGGAGAGGCCACAACAGTGAGAGGCCCGCCACGGGTCCGTGCCCCGGTCTGGGAAGATCCCACGTGCCGCAGAGCGGCCGGGCCCGTGAGCCATGGCTGCTGAGACTGCACGTCCGGAGCCTGTGGTCCGCAACGAGGAGAGGCCACAACAGTGAGAGGCCCGCGTACCGCAAAAAAAAAGAAAAAAAAAAAAAAAAGAATCCGCCTGCCAGTGCAGGGAACACGGGTTCGAGCCCTGGTCCGGAAAGATCCCACGTGCCGTGGAGCAACTAAGTCCGTGCGCCACAACTACTGAGCCCGCGCTCTAGAGCCCGCGAGCCACAACTACTGAGCCCTCATGCCGCAAAGACCAAGCCCATGTGCTACAATTACTGCAGCCCGAGCACCTGGAGCCCGAGCTCAGCAACAAAGAGAAGCCACCACAATGAGAAGACCGTGCAAAGCAGAAAAGACCCAACGCAGCCAAAAAAAAAAAAAAAAAAAAAATGCAGTCACAACAGTGAGGTTGCCAATGAGTGCAGCTGCCACCACCCCCTCCTCCAGCTCTGCTCCCCCATCCAGGCCTCCTCCGTCCATCTCTGAGGCAGGAAGGCTGAGAATCCCCAGATGCCTTCCCTGTACCCCACAATGCCCCCCACGTGGCAGGGGTGGAGGACTCGCAGCTCTCTCAGCGGCCACCTCAGGCCACCTCTCCCTGGCCCACCTTCCTCTGGCCCCAATAGCCTCCCCATCCTCTAAGACCCCTCCCAGCCCTGGCATTCTATTATTCTACGGCTTTGCACAGAGGGAGAGACCGAGGCCAGAGATGGGAAGTGATTTGTCCAAGGTCACACAGCAAGTCTATAACTAAACCAGAAATCGCTCCCAAGGCTCTGACGCCTGGTGTAGGGTTTCTGCAACACAGCGCACCGCTCAACACATTCATTCAATCCTTCCTTCAGTGAGAGCGTGAACTGAGCTCCCACCATGCAGCAGACACACAGACATGACAGAGAACAAAACAGGCCGCTGTCTGCCCTCCCAGAGCTTCCAATCTAGTGGGGGAGTCGGACATGGCAGCCTTGCCCAGAACTGTAAGTGAGGGAGATGGTGGGTTAAGGAGAAGACACTGCCCGGCCCTCAAGGTGCTTCTAGTCCAGTAGACACGCGACCAAAACGGAGAGAAGTCCGTTCAAGGGCAACCACAGCTCACAGCGTGGAGATCTTTATGGGCCCCTGGACTAAGGACAGGAAGGGACTTTAGGGGGACAGCGGTTCATCCAGAGCCTCTCCCATACTCATCACCTGTCCCAGGTGTCCCCCTGTGCCCCCTCTTCTGGCCCTGACCCCGTGGGCCCCTCCCTATGTCAGGGAGGAATGATTCTGTGAAACTCCTTCACACTGAGGGCGAGCTATTTCCACACTCCTCCCTGCTTACAGGGGAGGGGTGATGAGAAGAGAATGTCTTTTTAAAGAAAAAGGTTCGTTCTCCACCCAAGCAAAAGGTTCCCAAATAGAGGCATTTCAAACACCCTCGGGGAAGATGTTTCATTGTGAAAGGACTTTCTTGGACCCCTTGAAGTCCCACCAGCCTGGAAGCCACCACTGGGCAGAAAAGAGGCTGAGGCTCACCAGGTCTCACACCCCCATGCCGGCCCTCCTGCTGCCCATGGCCACCCTCCCCAGAGCCCGAGGCCACCGTCAAAATCTGCTCCCATCCCAGACGCCTCTGCACAAATATTTACATAGCTCCTCTCAGGGGCTACAGCAGACACAACACAGAGGAGCCGCCCGCCCGACACTCTCCAGACCCCAGAGAAGGCCAGGAGTGGCCCACACCCTCGGTCATGGCAGGCCCGCCCAGCCCCCAGGGTGGGGCTGGGACAGGAAGCCCCCATGCAGGCCAGGGCACCCTGCTCCGGCTCAGCTCCCCTCCCCGGAGCCACGGAGGGAAAGCGCCGCTGGGCTCGGACGCAGCCCCCGAGCCCTGCTCCCGGCCACCAGGTGTGTGCGCACCTGCCGGACTCCAAGCTGCCCCGGGTCCCCGGGTCCTGACCAGAAGGCCCAAGGTGGAGGGCGCCCCTCGATGGCCGATGGCTTCCCCACGCCCCCTAAGTAACGTGCTACCTGTGTCTAACCTCATTCCTCCGGGGCTCCCCCCGCCGGCCTGCTCCATCTCAAGGACACAGAGCACACCCAGGTACCAGCCTCCATTTGACCTGCCTGCCAGCCTCAAAACACCCAAGGGCTCCATCAGCAGCCACCCTGACTGATGGGGGCCTGGGGGCCTGAGGATTGCAGCTCGGAGGGGACGGGGCCAGGAGGGGAGAAGTGGGTGTCTGAGCTTGGGGCCATGATGGAAAAGGGGGTGGTGTGGGAGGGTCACAGTGCAGAGTCAGATTTCAGGGACCAAGGAGGAGATAAGTGAAATGGCCTGGGCTGTGTGGAGAGTCACGGGAGGCCCAAAGGAGTGTCACCGGTGCCAGGAGTACCTGCGCAAGCACCTGGGAGGCCGAGGTCCGAGTCTGGGGACCACAGACCAGTGGGTGTGGGGTCACCTCTGGGGCTCTGGCTCCCCATGGGCTCTGGGGAGCACGCTGGCCCTCTGCCCCCACCCCTCCCCCAGCCCACAGCTCAGCTGTTGCAGCGGGGGGCCCTCTGACCCTGTTACCATGACAACCGGCCTGCAGCTGGAGTGAAGAAGCCAAGAGACTCTTGTCTAGAGACACCCCCATCCCCACCCACGCACAGGCTCCCAGGGACAGAGGGACATGGAGACCAGGCCAGGACAGGCAGAGGTACCGGGAGCCAGACAGAGACTTGGAGATGGAGCCCAGAGAGGCGGGGGCCACCGGTGCAGAGGGAGAGAGGCAGGGAGGAAGGCTCAGGGGTACTGAACGGGGGAAGAAGAGAGACAGCTGCAGGGAGAGGGAGATAAAGACCACGGGGCACGGAGCCGGCAGGGAGGCCTGAGTGGTGGGGAGAGAAGCAGAGACCACGGGCACAGGCAGCTGCTGAGCATGGCAGGGGCGGGGCAGAGAGGGGCGAACAAAGAGCGGAGAGAACACGAGGGACAGAGTGCAGGGGACCTCCCCGAGGCCTGGCAGAGGAGGGGAGCATGGGAGGAGGAGCCACGGTGGAAGGGGCCCGAAGCCTGCCCAGGGCAATGTGGGAATGCAGGCGTGCCCCAGCAGCACCTGCTGCCGAGGCGCGGCCCAGAGCCCCAGGGGGATGCCACCAGCTGCCAGCCCCACGCCGCTGGGCCCTGATCCCAGCTGCACCTGAATCCCAGGCCTGACCTGAAGGAGCATGGACACAGGGCCAGTGAGGGCCTGGCAACGCGTGTCTCTCCCTCCAGCCCACACCCCCCAGCCTGGCCTCCCCACCTCCCAGCAGTCCCAGCAGCTAAATAATGGGGCTGTCTGGCTCCAGGCCCTGAGACTGCACAGAGCTAGGCCAGAGGCACCGACACAGCACAGCTGTCCACGGTGGCGCCTGCCAGCAAAAGGCCCCGCCTCCTTCCCAGCCACCCACCTTCCTGGGGCTAAAGCCCAGGGACCTGCTCTGCCGTGGCCGGCCCAGGCAAAGACCCTGAGAAAGGCCTGGACAGAAACAAGAGGTGGCATTGGCCTTCCTCACACCTACCTCCCTCCTCTGTCCACGCACAAGGCTGTGAGCCTGTGAGCTCATGCGCGCGCGCGCACGCACGCGCACGCACACGCACGCGCACGCACGCGCACGCACGCACGCGCACACGCACGCACACACCCCAGGTCAGGCACAGAGATCTGCCCAAGGGACTGAGCAGAGGGAGAGGGAGGGGAGGCAGAGGAAATCTGTCTGCACCCGGGACGAGCAGCGGCCCACATAACCTGAGGGCCAAGGCCGGCCCGTTGGCCACCAGGAGATACCTGATCCCCATGGAAACTAGGTGAGAGCGGAGAAGGGGGCAGGCCCGGATAGCCGGCATAGGACCTTCTGGGTCACAGCACCATCTGGAGGAGTAACCTGGGGTAAGGAAAGAGCTTCAACTTGGGTGGGAGGCCTGGGTTCTAGTCCCACTCCCTCCACTGATTCGCTGGTAACCTGACCCTCTGCTTCTCAGTTTTTCCATCTGTAACTTGAGTGGGCTGGATTAAGTGATCCTCGAGGTCACCAAGATTCCATGATGGCACCTCTGCAGAAGGGGTCCCATGGCCATCCTCTCCCAAAGCAGCCAGCCTGGGGCAGGAAGGAGGGGGGGCAGCTCCTCACACACACTACAGGGAAGACAGGAGCACTCAGGCCCCTGCTGCCGAGGGGTCTGGCGGGCACACGATCCCAGAAGTAGAAACGGGCTCAAGGCAGTAACCAATTTGATCCATGTCACGGAATTTCTGGTGTTAGACCTGAACCCAGGACGTGTGTATTCACATTCTTCTCATGACACCAACTGTTTGCAAACTTTCAAAATAAAAGTGTGCATAAAGTAACGTGCAGTTTAGAGATACACCTGTAACTATTTTGCCTCCTTTTTAATACATGACAGCAGAGCAGAGTGGACAGGGCTCTGATCGGACAGACATGGTTCCATTCCCAGCTCTGCACGCTCTAGGGAAGTTTCTTAATTTTCCTGAACTTCAGTTTCCTCATCCACAAAATGGAGAAAAAATAGTATCTACCTCCCAGGGTTGCTGTGAAGATTCCATAAGATGATGCAAGTGAAACATTCGGCCCAGTGTCCAGCGCATAGGAGGCGCCCACTGATATCAGCTAGTACTAGATAGCCAGGCAGATATAAAAGCAGATCTGCTCTGATGAAGGTTCTGGGGAGATATCAGTGAAGAACCAGAAAGGAGGCCCTGCCTTCAGAGTTTGCATCTAATCTCCCAGCCAGAGGCCCATTTGCTGTGAGCAAACCCTCTTCCACAGGTCCCTAGTGACCGTCCCCCACTCTGATTCTGTCCAGGGATCTCACAGCTGGGCACCCCTGAAAAAGCAGGGTCATCAGGGCATGTAATCCTTTGCAGGGCAGCCTCAGCCAACCCTGAGCATAGCATACAGGGGAGGTTCCAAGGGACAGGGCCAGAGGCATACGGGGGCTGCTGGCTCACTGCCCCCAGGAAGAGACAGAGAGCGCTGTCTACAGCAGGTAAGCTCGCTGTGGGCAGGAACCTCCTCTGGCTTGAACACCGCTCCATCTCCAAGACCTTGCTGCACCTGGCTCACAGGGGTTCAGTAAATGCTCATCAGATACACACTGGTGAGCGACAGGGTTTGGGCACCGGTGGGCAGTCCTGCGGCACCTTCCAGGGCCCCCTCCCCAGCCCTCCGATACCTGCAGGTCCCCCCAAGCCCTGCGGCACTGCCCTCCCTGAGCAAAGCCCACCCCGCCAGGGCAGGGGCAGTGTGGGAGCAGCCCCGCCCAGGGCTCTGTTTATCCGCTCTCCGGAAGACAGCCCAGCTGGGCTGGGAGGCGGGGAGGCGGTGGCTGAGCAGAGACACCTGGCGCAGGAAGGGGTGGCGGGCGGGGCGCTCAAAAGATGGGACAAAGGGAACTGAGGTTGTGGGGAGAGGCACACACCTCCCGCCAGGTGCAGCGGAAGGGCAGAAGAGAGAGAGGGCAGGAGAGGGGAGGCAGAGAGCCAGCCAGAGTCCTGCAGCCCTTCCCCGCCTCGCCCTCAGCGACAACTCCCCAGACCAATCAGTCACCTGGCAGGGGCTAGGGTAGCTAGAGGCCTGTGGGCGGAGGTCGGCGCCCAGCCACCGGCCTGGACCTCCATTACCTCCACCCATGCACGCACCTGCCATCCCGGTGCTGCCGTCAAACTCCAACCCACCTAGCTCAACGTGCCCACATCTGCCCAGGGAGAAAGGAACCAGAGGCTCCAGACCACAGCCAAGCAGTCCCTTGGGCACCCCGTAAACCATCCCACCAGAGTGCTTGGGGTAAAGAGACCCGGACCGCCGTACAGCCCCAATATCCAGCCCGCGCCTCCCACCTGGCGCACCCCAAAGGTCCCTGCTGAGGTCACGCCCCCCTGCAACGGGCCGGGGCTCCGGCCAATCGCCGGCCGCCCCCACCCCACCGACCCCGCCCCCCACCCCC
>NC_041218.1:6238643-6257686 GCF_002837175.3 Physeter macrocephalus | reverse complement strand
CCGCCTTTCGGCCCCGCCCCGCCCCGCCCCAGCCCGCGCCTACCATCTTTCCGGTAGAAGGCGATCTCCACTTTGCGCTCCTCCGCGCCCAGCAGGGCCTGCGCGATCTGCGCGGCGGCACGGCGCTGCGTGCGCGGCCCGTGCAGGAAGTCGCAGGTGCACGGTCGCTGCATCACCTCGGCCCGCGAGTAGCCGCACAGCTCGCAGAAGCCGTCGTTGCAGTAGATGACAGCGCAGTTCTCCACCCGAGCGTTGGCGATGATGAACTTGCGGCCTGGGGGGCGGGGATAAGCAGGCACGTGAGCAGGGACCCCTGCCCCCAGGGTTCCCAGCCCTTCCCCGCCTTCTCTTGTTCTACACAGTTGCCCGCCCGGGGACTCCCCGCCCCAGGAAGTACAGCGGGCCTGGGGTCCCCAGCAGGGGACGAACGCAGCTGTGCCCCGACACAGGTGTCTCGGCCGGCCCGGCCCGGCGGCGCGCCCCCTCCCCCGCCCGGCCCGCGGGCTGGCTGCGTGGCTTCCCCCGGGCGGACTGCCAGCGGCCCGCCGCCCCCTCCGCGCCCGGGGCCCAGGCCAGCCTTGGGCGGGTGTCAGCAACGCGTGTCAGCAGCCGCGGCGGAGGGATAAACACTGGGCCTGGAGAGGGAGCCTGAGAAGGGCCAGAGATGGCGGCCAGCATTCCCTTTGCACCGCTCCGGCTTCTCTTCCCGACCCCCGCTCTCTAGACTGGGGGGTGCTCCCTGGGCACTCCTTACCCCGGGGACCCCTAGGAAATCACTCCCCTAAGTATCTGCGGACCCTGCCAGGTCAGTACTTCCTGGGACTTCTGCGACCCCTCCAAGGGCAGTCAGGAGCTGGGGAGTGGGCGCGTCAAAGAGGATGAGGGAAGAAGTACCACGTGAGCACCTACGATCCTTTCTCTCATTTAATACTCTGACAACCCCATCGTTATCCTCGTTTTGTAGATGAAGAAACTGAGACTCAAAAGAAGTTCTTGCCCTCATCTTGCAGCTTGTAAAACATAGAGCCCGCTTTCGAACCTAGGTCTGGCAGAAGGTGAGGAATAAGCGGAGGGTCACGGGCGGAGGCCCAAGGTCACAGGGAGCAAGGAAGGGGACCTGCAGCTCCAAACCCGGGAAACACCCAGAGCCCAGGCTGGCCTGAGAGAGCGGCTCGCCTGTAAACAGACAGACCCATGAAAGTGGCTCTCCAGGGATGTGAGGCCTTCCTCCGTTCGGCCCCATCAAGGGGAGGCCCCAGTGGACCCACTGAAGCTGGACTTGGCGCATTCCCTCCACACGTGCCCCAAGAGCCCGGCTGGTGGGTGAGCAGCAGGCGGGCGGCAGCCCCAGCTTGTGCCAGGAGAGATGCTCTGAGGATAAGAGCTTTTTATAAACACAGAAGTTTCCGGCCACTTTGGCCTTTAACGCTGGGGCTTTGGGTAGCAGTGGGAACTCTGCCCTCCCCCTTCCTAGTGGGCATAGCCCTCGCCCTAGCAATCCCATGCGCAAGGCCCAGGCTGCTGCATCAGGATCTGGCCTCCTCCTGCCTTCCTCCCCCTCCCTTACCCTGGCCTCCAGGAAGTTACTTTTCTGAAGTTGGGTCATCTTTAGGTCAGTTCCCCAGGCCCCCCAAAACTCTCAGGCAGCCATCAGCCCCAGAAAGCAGGGCTCCTTGTCACAGGAAAAGACTCCTGACTGAGCCTCCATCTCCACCTGGGCCCGAGGCAGCCCCGAGTAGCAACCACGTTCGCACCATCTTCAGAGAGGAAAAACCACCCGGGCCCTGCTCCCAGGCCTGGAGAGGAGAGCGAGTTTCTTCGAAGGCAGGCCCACCCCCACCCCACCACCCCCACCCCCGCCTCCTTCCCGGAGCTCCTAGAATAAGCGAGACAGAAGGGACCTGAAAGGCCCCTTTGGCCGCCCCCTCCTTCCCAGATGCGGAAGAGAGTCACTCAAGGTCACGCAGCAGTCAGTGGCAAGGTGAGGCCAGAAGGCAGGCCCCCAGCTTCCAGCCTACGGAGCCTCCCCGAGCCTGTGGGAGTGAAAGCCCCGGCCTCACTGCCCTCCACCACTGCAGTCTCCTCCCCCTCAGGATCATCCTGTTCCTCTGCTTCAGACAATGCTGCCCGGTGCACTGACCCCTCCCCTCCCCCACCACGGTCACAAGCACACGTTGTCCTGTGCTCACAGGGTCATGGGCAAGGAATGTCACCCCCTCCCAGGGCCCTTGGCAGTCACACCCACCAGGGCACATGCAGCCTTGGGGACAGACACACGCATGCCAGGAGGGTGCAAATACCCACACACAGAACATTCACCTAGCCTGGGACACTTCTGGAAAGCTCCCCTACCAGGCCAGCATTAGGGCTGCTGTAGTCCCCATAAAGGGGCTCAGGACAGGAAAAGCAACAACATAGGGTCATCGCATGGAGCCTGTTAGGCCCCCAAAGGCCAGCTTCAGCCCTGGCTCCCTCTCACCCCAGGGCCAGGGCCCACAGTTCCCAGCCTTGTCAAAGATCCCTCCCCACCGCCCATGCAGGGTCAAACGCATGGGTGACACACAGACACCCCACACACACCCAAGAGCGTGTTAGGCACTGACCCTACATGCTTGGCTTTCAGTCTCCGGCAACACAGTCTGGACGGGCACACGCACGGTACTCTTCGGGGCCCACGGTTTGGGCCATATGCATTCTCCAGTTCTTGCATCCACACGGCCCCATTCACATCCAGGCACCCAGAGTTAAGGATACCTGCACACTCCCATCCCACCTCCCTTCCCTGCACACTCAGGTTGTCACATACACACACTCCCCGATCCCGGAAACCGAAGCTGAGCTTCCTGCCGCGCTCCCCAACACCAGGCCCCTTGGCCCCAAGCCCACGGCCCCCCAGCACCAAGCCTTGCCCCCGCGACCCCTGGCCAGTGCCTTGGGGTCACCAGCCCCCATAGACTCACTAGCAGGACGCACACGGCCCGGGCACGCCCCCCCATTCACACTCTGGAGAGCTCGGCCCGCCCCCAGAGCCCCCTCCCCGCCGGCCCCCTCCCCCACTCACTCTGGCCCTCAAACTTGCGGATGATGGTGTCCAGGAAGGTGTTCTGCGGCGCGACGTGGCCCCTCCGCACCGGCATCCTGAGCCCATGGGCGGGCCGGGCGGACCCCCACCCACCCCGGCCCGGCCCGGCCCAACACAGGCTTCGGGTGGCCCGGCCCGGCCGCGGTCCCCGCACCCCGCGGCCAGGCAGAGCACGGGCGGGGCCCGGACTGGGGTGCGGGCGCGGGGTCTCCGCTCGGCGCCGGCTCCGGACCGCGGGCCCGGCCTGGAGCTGCCTGAGCTCGGGCCGCCCGGCCGCCCGCACACCTGTCTGCCGGCCCCAGCCGAGCCGCGGACCCCGCTCCGCCGCGTCTCCGCGCTGCGCTCCGCCTGCCCGAGCGCCGGGCTCCCGGCTCCCGCCCGCTGCGCCGACAGCCGCTCCGGCGCCCGCGGCTGGGGCTGCGCCTGCTGCTCGGCCCGGCCGCGGAAGGGTTAACGCGGCGCGCGCCCCTCGGGCTCCGGCCCCCGCCTCCCGGCTCCCTCCCGCCCGCCGCGCGCCCGCAGCGCCGCCCTCTCCCCCCGCACAGCCCGCGCGCCCGCCCTTCCCATTGGCTGAGCCGAGCCGAGGGCTCCCCCCACCCCAGCCCCTCGCTCAGCCCAGGAGCCCCCGGGACTCGCGCGCCCCAAGAGGGGGAAGGGGCCCTTAGGTAGGGGAGCCGTGAGGACAGGTGCGACGGCCGGCCTTGAGGCGGCCGAGGAGGAGCCTGGGGATTCCGCCCCCGCCCCGCCTCCCCCTCCTCCCCGCTGGAAGGACCGAGGGACCTGACTTGAAGGGAGAGGGCCGGTCCGTTATGCCCCGGTCCCCCACCACGCCGAGCACGGGTTCCTACACGCAGCTTGCGCTCAGTGCCCGCCGTAGGTGACACGGCCGAGGCCTGGGCCCTGGGAAGACGAGCCCAGGGTCAGGGGAGACCCGAGAAATGTGAAGGGCGAGACGATCTGGAGGCCTAAGGCCACCGAGATTTGAGATAAGGGTGGGTGAGGTTTAGGAGGGGCACGCACCCAGAGCAGGGGCGCCCGCCACCCAACACACACACACACACGCACACGCACACACACACACCCCTCCCTGGGGTTACTCCAGGCCCTCCTGCCCAGAGCGGGACATTCTGACAGGAGTTTCGGCCTCCTAGCCTCGGGATCAAAGAGGCCTCTGAACGCGAGGTTCCAGCTGGGGATCCCCTTGTGCGAACGGCCCGCCCTCCCTCTGCTGCGCGGGGCCAGCGGTGCAGGCCCAATCGGCGGGCTCGGGGCCCTGCGGCGCTGCGGCGGCCCAGCCCCTCGCAAAACCCTGGCCTAGCCGCAGGCCCCTCCCCGCGGCCGGCTGGCTCACTCCAGCTACAGCTCCCTTATTTAGGCAAGCAGGCCTGAGGATGCTAAAGGGCAGGCAGGGTGTCTGCCTGCCGCCTGCCCACCGCCTGCCTGGGTCTGACTGAGGGTCTCCGGGGCGCAGTGTCCCCGGCCTGAGCAGCCAGGCGGGGCCTCAGGACGGCCCGGGCCGGCAGGCGAGTGTTGACAGCTGAGCTGGCCGGTGGGGCGTAGTCGGCAACTGAGCTGCCCTCCGCGGGTCCCCTCCCCTGCAGCCCGGATCAGAGACGGGCCAGATGGATGGGGCCATGTGG
Source organism: Physeter macrocephalus (assembly GCF_002837175.3). Taxonomy (NCBI): domain Eukaryota; kingdom Metazoa; phylum Chordata; class Mammalia; order Artiodactyla; family Physeteridae; genus Physeter; species Physeter macrocephalus. Next base: position 6,252,964 of record NC_041218.1, on the reverse strand, counting down.
GGGCCCCTGAGGGTTTGCAGCTGCCTCTGTCCTTGGAGCAAGGGGGTGGGTCTTGTCACCAGGGAGAACCATCCTGGGATGCCGGGGGGGAGGGGAGGGACAAAGGGCAGAGAAGGAAGCAGAGTCTGGCAAGAGAAAGGCCCCGGGGAACAGGTCTTGGTGAGACCACCCTACCCAGACTTTCACCTTCCACCCAGGAGCAAAAAGAGGCAAACCTTGGGGCCAGATGGGGCCATTGGCCAGCAGATGACACCCCTTTTTAATTTGCTGGTGGGTGGGCAGTGACTCAGGGAGGCAGCCAGTGGGAGAGAAGGGGGTGGCTCCACCAGCTGATGCTAAAAAAGACCAGAGGCTCTTATCTGTACAGTCATCCCCTGGGCCCTCTCCACCTCCGGCAGCTTCCTCACTCACACTTCAAGATGCCCAAGGCCTTCTGTGGCACAGAATCCCCCTCCTCTGTGACCTGGCATCAGGCACATCAGCCCGTCTGGGTACTGGGAGGCTAGCTGATGACTGGTCCAGCTCCTCCCCCGCCCCGGGACCACCCCCTGGATGCTGCTTCCTCTGCACTAAGTCCAGCGTGATTAACTTACGAATGGGGTGTCTTCCCCTCCAGGTCAAGGGATTGAGAGAGTGAGAAGGGGCCTGCGGTGAGAATGGGCATGGGAAGAGAGGCAGTGGAGAGGGGCATCTCGTCTAGCCTGGCCAGCTGTCCACACTGAGGTTCCCGTGTTCCCAGGACAGGCCTCTGCTCTTATCCCTCGGGAGGATAAAGGAATCAGAGGGGCCACTGATCCTCCCAATAGAGAGGAGACTGGACGCAGAGTAGCCCTCGTCCTATGTATTCCCTCCCTCTCTCTCTCTCTCTCTCTCTCTCTCTCTCTCTCTCTCTCTCTCTCTCTCTCTCTCACACACACACACACACACACACACACACGCACACAAACACCTCAGAAGTCAGAGCTGAATGCAGATTTCTGCCTTCCTGGAGGCTGAGGAGAGAGCCTGAAGGCAGCCTCACGGAGCCACTGGGACAAGGAAGAGAGACTGTGAGATGGGGCTGAGCTCCCCCAAAGGCATCCTTCGTGGGGCCACAGGTACCAGCCCCCAAGAGGTGACGGGCAACAGAGGAGCTGATAGAGAAGCCTCCCTGCCACCCCCTCCCCACCTCCACTAACCTCAGATCCCTCAGAGAGAGGAAAGTACCCAACCTTAATACCCGAGCCGCCAGAACCCGCCCCACCCCCGCTGGGGCTCAGTGAGCCATTTGCAGGGATCAGGCCTAGGAAGAGCTGTCCCCCACCGGGCCTGTGATGTGACTGTGCTGGAGGGAGCGAGAGGCTGTACCAACTGGGAGACCCAGAGGCACTTCCCAGCTCCTAGAAAGAGACAATTTAGGGAGCAAAGTCTTTGGAAAACATCCTGCCCACCCCACTCTCCACTGCTGCTCAGTCTGGGGTATCCTGTCCTGGGAGGTGAAAAGGGATTGAAGCCTGCCCCTGCCGGCGTACCCCCAAGGGACGGGCCAGGCAAGATGCAGCCAGAATGGGGCCCAAGAGAGCAAGTGACAATCACAGGGGACCAGGAAGCAGTTCCAGTCAGGTGAGCGCAGGAAAGACAGCTCATGGAATGGCTCCTCAGAAACCCCACGGGGAAAAATGTGTCCCTCGCTGTGCCAGGGGAGGCTTAGACAGCACGGCGGGGCCTGTTTTTCTGCGTGACTGGGTCCTGAGAAGGAAGATGGTCTCAGAAATGAACTGGAGTTGGAGGAGAGGAAGATCAAAGAAACAGCATGTTTCCCCTCCAGAAGTGGGGGCTCAGGGCTTGCTGAGATTGGAAGAAGAGAAGGAAGAGAGAGAGAGAGAGAGGGAGGGGAGGGAGGGACCCACCACAAAGCCCTGGCCAGGAGCCAGAGCTCTGTCCGTTCATGGCCACCTGCAGCTCCACGTGCAGCGATCCTGTCAACTCCCAGCCATCACCAAGGTCTTCTCCCACCCACCTGATGCCCTCCATTGAGGGGGCTTTTCCCCTGCCGTGGTAATATCCAAAGAAGCAAGTAAGGCACTGGAGAACACCTAAGTTTCAATTCTGGTTCTGCTACTAGTCGCATCAACGGATGTTTGCTGGGAGCCTCACATGTACTGGGCCCTATGCCAGACGCTGTGAGGGACAGGAGGGACAAGCCAGGGTCCCTCCTCCAGGGATTCGCAGAATACTGGAGCTTGAGAGAGGTGGTGTGCAGACGGAAACCGTGCCATCTGAGGTAAGTGCCGTGGGAGTACGAGGAGGTGTCGATTACCTTCAGCTGGAGGAGTCCGGGAGGGCCTTGTGAGGGGACAAGGTTTCAGAGCGAAGGTCCTTGAAGGGTGAGGTGGGACAGGGCAGAAGCATTGCAGGGGCGGGGACAACATGAACAAAGGCATAGAGGGCGGAGAATGGAGATCAGATCTGGGGACCAAACAGTGTGGTGCGGTGTCGGTGAGTGACAGGCTGGAGCCAGGAGAAGAGGGCTGGGGAGCATGTGTGCAAAGGGGCAGTGGCAGCAGCTGAAATGTATTGTCCTTGAATATAGAAATCATGTCTGTCTTTGTACAGCTCCTAGCGTATGGTCAGCATCTAATAGAGGTCTCTTGAATTGATGAAATGTGTATGATAGTTTGGAGAAACTGGGGCAGATATAAGGTGTTTCAATCCTCCCACCCCTCCATGACTTAAATCAAGCATTGATTTTGCTCATGGGTCTGCCATTTGGGCCGGTTCCACCAGGACCACTTGTGTCTGCTCCACTCAACTTGGAACTGAAAGGCTCATTCACTCCCATTTGGTGGTGATGCTGGCTGTCAGCTGGGCTCTCAGGACTGGGGCCAGAATGCCTACCATGAAGCCCTTCCTCGTGGCTGCCTGGCTTCCTCACGGCGTGGTGGCTGGGTTCCAAGGGCAAGTGTCCCAAGAGAGGTCCAGGCAGCAGCTGTACCACCTTTAATAACAACCTAGAAAGTCACCCAAAATAACTTCTGCCGTAATCATGGCCCATCAGATTCAACGACAGGAACATAGACCCCTACTTCTCAATGGAGGAGTGTCACTGACACAAGAAGAGCACGTGCAATGTGATCTACTGGCGTGAGCGTCTTGGAAAAATATAATCAACCGATCTCTGAGATCCCTTCCAGCCCCAACAGTGAGTGATTCTTTAATTGTACACAACCACATCCTCCACCCATCAGTCGACTCTCCATTTTCCCTCAATACCCACCTCCACCTCCACCTCCACCTCCACCTCCACCCCCACCCCCACCCCCACCCCCACCTCCTGCCTTTGTTCTCTGATCGAGGTGCCCTTGAGGTCTTGGAAAAATATAATCGGCTACATGAAGCTGTGCAGTCGTCCAGGGAGAGATGTGGAAGACGCGACCGAGGTCAGAGGTGATGGAAAGGGGCCCGTTTGTTGGGTCACTGTAGGAGGATCGCTAAATCTCACTTTCCTTACTTGTAAAATGAGGAGACCAAACAAGCCGATCTCTGAGATCCCTTCCAGCCCCAACAGTGAGTGATTCTTTAATTGTACACAACCACATCCTCCACCCATCAGTCGACTCTCCATTTTCCCTCAATACCCGCCTCCACCTCCACCTCCACCTCCACCCCCACCCCCACCCCCCCCCCCACCTCCTGCCTTTGTTCTCTGATCGAGGTGCCCTTGAGGCCAATGGTTACTCCACAGATAGGACCCTGGTCCATCCTACATGTTTATTTCAGACTAAAAATGAGTGGAGTGGGAGACACCTTAAGGGCAGGTGAGAAGACCCGCAGAGCCATCCATCTTCCACCCCACCCTGCTGTATGCTCCTCACTGGAGGATCTCTTGAGAACAGACAGACATATGGCACGGACTCCACCATAATCTAACTGGAGAGAGAGAACCAATGGGCATGAAGGGTCATGAAAACGATCTGGTGTGACACTGTACTGCTGACAGTATGTGCAAGGGGGTCCAGAGGAGGGAGGGCTCTGAGTGGGCGGGGCATCCAGGGGGGCTTCCTGGGAGGACTGGGCCCCCCCGGATTGTAAGGGTTTTCTCAGGCACGGAGGAAAGCAGTGAACATCTTCATAAAACAAGATCCCATAGGAGTCAGGTGTGGCGTTCTCACATCCATCTACTTACCCCCAGATGACAAAGAGGAGGGGCCAGTTTAAGTTTACTCTGCCTGAGAGCTTAACAGCCATCTGTCCCTTTGATTTAAGGGTGGGGCTCAGCCTTCTCAGACACAAGAAGGGACTTAAGCGAGGCTCCGAAACGCAGCAAGTAGCAGAAGCTCCAGAAGTTTTATATAGGTACTGATGAGGAGGGGCAACCTGATTATAAAGTGGGGGTGGGGGAGGGGAATTAGGACACTTGTCTGGAGGCTGAATTTTTCATATATTCTTTTAAAATAGGTATTTACAAAGCACCTACTATGTACCCGAGACTGTTGTAGGATATAGTTGTGGTGGGTGGTGGTTGTTAAATAATGCCCTCAGTTTGCAGCACAAGTACACTGCTTTGACATAGATTGGGGGGTTATTTTAGAGTGTCTTTGAGAGACTGAAAAACATGAAGGAACAAACCACGCTTTGGTGCCACTCCGCCAGGAAAGCTGGCCTGGCAGGCGATCCCAAGCGCTCTTCGCTGCCCAGAAGCTCTGTCTCTGTCCAAGGTGCTGAAAGCCCTTCATGCCAGGCTCGGCAGGAAACGAGGGAGAGCAGCTCAGGTGACCAAGACTGGGGCTCTCCTCCAGACACAGTGAATTAGACAGTCATCCCAAATCATGAAAATGCTTCTGGAACTGGACAGCAGCTCCAGGAGGAAGCATATGGTGAAGCAAGAGCTGGCTTTGCCAGTCGGTGCTGGGAAGCCTCAAGTCTCTCTTCCAAACGTCCAGAATGTGCCTTCCTCCCTCACCTCCACACAAGTCATCAAGGAAAAGATATGAATCCTCCTCTGACCTTTATGCCTGCAACTCTTTCCCTTGAAGGCTTCTGTTGCTTTATGAAATATTAGAGCCAGAAAGAAACACTTCCATATTTTAGATGAGAAAACAGATTCAGACCAGTACAGGTCCTTCCTCAAGGCTGTGCTACAAGTGAGAAAGAGAACCAGGTCCCCCAGTTCTCAGTCAAGTGATTTCCCCATCGCATACACCAGGCCAGGTCAGGGATCATATAACAAGAGCTAAAAGAAATTGAGAATTCAAGATGTGTGTGTGTGTGTGTGTGTGTGTGTGTGTGTGTGAGAGAGAGAGAGAGAGAGAGAGAGAGAGAGAGAGAGAGAGAGAGAGAGAGAAGATACAAGACCCAGAGAGCTCTAGATACAGAGGTGGCTATGTCAGCTCTCCAGAACTATCCTTGTTCATTCTGCTAAACTCATCAGGCAGAATCTAGAGCCTACCCAGCTTGGACGGGAGGGATAAGCTTGGGAATGCTAACCCAGCACTAGCTCCATAACCTGAAGGGTATCCATTCCACCCCATGAATCATCAGCCAACATGAAGGACCAGAGAAGAGAACTCACATCCAACCAGGCCTCTCACTCCATCATCACCCCAATCTACTCACAAACCATTATCCATCACTTTCTATGTGTCCCATGCTGTGAGGGACCCCTAGAGAAATATATGGCATACAATCCAGCCCCTGGGCCTTAAAAAGTTTGCAATCAGTTGGGAAGAAAAGATGCTTACACGTGAATAGACAATATTACAGGAGCCAAATACAAATAATGGCAGCCAATAAGATGAGTCACATGGTCCTAGACCCCCAAGTGCCAAGGAATGGTTCAGACAATGAACGCTTTGACTTCAGAACAGGTTGAGATCATTTTCAGGCTGGAAAGGGAAGGAAAGGCTTCACAAAGGGGCAGGGCTTGAGGAGGATTTGGCTGAGCTGAGAACAGCGGTCAGGACACTTCATCTCTGTCCCTCTGAAGAACATCAGTCCAGCCTGGGGCCTTCTTATAGGAAGATAAAGCTGGTGAGGGTGTGAAAGTGACAGCAGAGGCCAATCATGGGGCAGGGGCCCAGAATGTCCAGAAAGCCAGGATTCTGTCTTTCTCCCCTGGGGAAGGAAAAAAAAGGGCTTGGAGCGCTCCCCCTTCTGGATCCACAAGGCAGAACACCATCTAAATCAGGCTCCTCTAAATCAGAGTTGGACCAATTCCTGCAGCAGCCTAGACTAGAATTAAGGAAGCCAGACAACAGAATGAGGACCCAGGAAGGTCCCAGATCACCGTCGACAGCAAATAGACCAGGAATGGTTCGTTTGCTGGTCATTGGGGGTCAGGGGGCTTATAATCTGGTTGGGAGGATAGGAAAAAAGACAACACAATGACTGAAGGTGTATCAGGGCTTGGAATCAGGGTCTCTCTATCTCACAGATCAGTAGCAGCGATATAAAGTCTTCTCCTCCCACAGTGGTTTGGAGAGAGTGCCTGCCCCCGCCCCGGGCACCTGGGAGGCAGGGAGGAGGGATTCTGCCCAGCCAATCCCCAGTGACGGCTGCTACGGAAATTCCATGCTGGGCACACTAGTTGCTCAAAGCCCTAGTTCCCGAGAGACCCAGCACCACGGCAAACCACACCAGCAAACTGGGCCAGACTGAGGGATTGAAGGAGAGGAGGAGAGGGGAAGGGGGTAGGGCCTGTCAGGCTGATCCCTGACATCCATGGCCTTCTACCTAGGGTCCCCATGGCCTGACATAGGGGCCCCCATGGTCGTCAATCGAGAAGCCTCAGCCTGACCCCAAAAACTCCTCGTTTTCACTCTGGATCCCAGGAACGAAGGGCATTTTCAAGTCCCCGAGGATGTGAAAACATTTATATCCACCCTGATGTTCTTGGTCCAAATTAGCTTTGGAAGCTCAGGGACCAGAAGGAGAGGCAGGTCACAGACTGAGCCCCAGGTCACGCTGCCCAAGGGTACATGCACACGCAGACACACATACACACGTACATACACCCTCAGATATACACACACATCCATACACAATCACAAATACTCATACTTACACACACACACACACACACACACACAGAATCCACTCAGGGCCGCAGTTCATTAGGAAGAGTCTAAACCTCAAGAAGAATCAAGGCCTGGAGACACCCAGGTTTCCTTCAGGAAGTTAGTGCCATCTCCCCAGGAGCTCCCAAAGGTCCATGGTCACTGTCACTCCCAGGGCAAGGTCTTGGGATTCTCCCATGACTTTCTTACCAGTCTGAGAGCCAGGAAACAGAAGTCTCCAGAACAGGGCCGATGTGCCCTAGGGAGCCCACCTGTGGGATGGGGTGGCATCTACAAGTACCCTAACCCTAACCACGACTCCCCAGCGGCTGCCAGAACTGCGGCCTCTGGCGGGAGCCAGGGGGCACCTGCCGCTCACACCCCGGGCCCCGCTGCACGTGCTCCCTGGGCTTTCAACTCACCACACCCCCGCGGTCTGCGCAGACGCAGGGGCTTTCCCAAGGGAAGGTCTGGGGGTGGGCTGGTCAGAGCCATCATCAAGAACGTCAGGCTTACGCAAACGAAGCACTTCAGGGTCCCAGAGGGATAGCGTGGACCCACCACCCGAGCTGGGCCAGAGACACACACCACTTTCCCTCCAGCGCGCTGGGTCTCATTGTCTGAGGGTCTGGGTGCCTGAGCTCAGGCCTCTGCTCCAATCTCTTCGCTCGAGCTCTCTGCTGCCCCCATGTGGCTTCCTCAAGAAGGGCCGGGCTGCTTGACGCCGCCCCAGTGCCAGCCGGGAGCCCCTTTCCCACAGGCAATGTCTTCCAAAGCCTGAGCCCTGAACACCCCAGATCCTGCCCAAAGCCCCTCCCCAAACACCCAGCCTCCGCCTTGCAGTCTGGAAGCTCAGCAAACCTCTCCGCTCCCAACAGGAGTTACATCCTGAGGAGGACGGGGACCTTCCCTGGGCCACAGAGGGCTGCCCCACTCCCCTCTGCCTGCTTCCCCGCCTCCCTTCCCTCGGCTTCCCACCCAGGCTTGCCAGCAGGCAGGAAGGAAGCTGCTCATAGCGGGGAGGGTGGGGCACTTCCAGCTCACACTGAACAACCCCGGGTTGGGCTATAAAGAGCAAGGGCCTTCCGCTCCTCCACCCGCCACCTTCCACAGCCCCTGCACACACCCCAGCAGCCAGGCCTTCCCTCCCCCAAGGTCAGCGCATCCCACCCCAAGCCCTGCGCGGCTTCCTGCTCCAAGAGGGAAGTCAGGAGCAAGGCTTATTGCCTTCTGAGGGAGCAGGAAGCGCCAAGGGCCTGGCTACTCACCCACGGAACGGTCTGTCACCCTCCTGGACCAGGGCTGATGGGGCTGGGGGCTGGGCTGCCCCCCCCGCCACCGGTGGCAGAAAATACTGCCACTGTCAGAGACCGAAGGCTGGATTCCCAAACAGATCCTCTGCAAAGTCCCTTCCAGCTTGAAATACCATAATTTGAAATTAAAATTCTTGGGAATTCCCTGGCAGTCCAGTGGTTAGGACCCGGTGCTTTCACTGCGGGGCCCAGGTTTGATCCCTGGTCGGGGAACTAAGATCCTGAAAGTCGTGCAGCGTGGCTAAGAAAAAATAAATTAATTAATTTAAAATTCTTTCCTACCGGTGGAAACTTCAACTCTGCGGGTTTTGAAATTATTGTTTTTTCAGCGATTACTTTTTTTTTTTTTTTTGGCCATGCGGCATGTGGGATCTTAGTTCCCCTCAGTTCCCTGACCAGGGATAGAACCCCGCACCCCCTGCAGTGGGAGGGCGGGGTCTTAACCACTGGACCTCCAGGGAAGTCCAGCAGTTATTCTTTAAAATGCCATAGCTAAGAAGAGCAGTCAGCCACTAAGCCGCATGAGCCTTAATGCCCAACGGGGATGGCTGGCAAAGAGCGAGGCAGGGCCTGGGGAAGGATGGGAAAGGCCCCATCCCAGAGGTGGAAGAGTCAAAAACCGTCAGCCATGCCAGAGGCCGTTTTGATGGAAGTTAAGACACGCGGGACAGTGCCAGCCAAAACTCCAGGAAAAGCGGCCAAAGGGAAACTTCCCTGTGGTAAAAGCCTCACCTCTGATTCTCTAGCTCTACTTTTTCTCCCTCTCTTCCTAAAATCCCTGCTGTGGCTCCCTCTACCTAGATCCCCACCAAAAATTCAGGTCCCCCTGGTCCCCGCCCTCAGTGCAGCTGCACTGAACTGTCCCCAACGTCTCTGTGGCCAGAGAAGGCCCCCTCTTGGCTCCATCACCTTCACCAGCCCACCCCATGCTTTCTGCCTACCGCGACCCGCCAGCCTCCCTGACTCCCTTCTCAGCGGCCCCTCTCCAGCTGCCTCTGGAACACAGCTGCGGGCCCCCGGGGGGCTGCACACATTTGCAGCTGAGCAAGCCAATGTCCACAAAGCGCCTGCTTGGTGCAGGAGACGCAGGCCTGGGGAGAGCAAATGAGCAGAACTTGCCCTGTGCTTCCAGAGCACACACGTTCATTTGGAAGAGAAATCGGACAGAGCAAGCTGCCCAAGAACTGCCGCTGGGAGGAAACAGAGCAAGAGATATTCCCGTGGCCTGAGGAGCCTGGAGAAGGGGGTTGGAGGAAGGCCTCACAGAGGAAACATAGCAGGGCCGTGTGTTGGTCGGATCCTCCAGGAAGCACACCAAGAAGGAATGGGAAGCATAGGAGATTCATGGCTGTGAAAGATAACGGGGAGGGAGGGAACGCCTCTGGAACAGGATGCAGGTCTGACACCTGTGAAAGGAGAGGGGAGGGAGGACCGGATGGGAACAGCCTCAGAGCACAGGGAGCCCTGAGATGGTCTCATCAGGCCAACAGGAACGCCGCAAGAAGACCACCTGGAGAGGCCCCTGGTGGGCAGCGACGTGAGCCCACGTACCTCGGGGGCTCAGGGACTTTCTGAAGCCTTGGGGGAGCATGTGGTCTTGGGTTGGCTGCTGGGCAGAGTCTGAGGGCATTATACCTGCATCTCCTGCAGCAGGTCCCCTCTGGTCCTCCTGGGCTGCCAAGGCTGGGCCGTGAGGAGGGAAAAGAAAGATCTCCTTTAGTCAGAAGGCTAAGGGAGAGGAGGAGGGGGCAGCATAAGCAAGGACCCAGGGGCAGGAAAACACAAGGACAGTTGGGGAATCTGTGAGAAAGCCCATTTGTCTAGAACAGAGGGTGTGAGTAGCACATCTGGGAAACCGAGGGCTGGGCCAGTCTGTTGACCTTGGGTTGAAGGTCTCAGGGGGAGCCAAAGCATGACGTTAGCCCTGATTTCGAGATGAAGCTGACCGTAGTGTGGAGCACGGTTGGGAGGGGAGACCCCAAGGTCCGGAGCCCACAGGGAAGGGCTATGGTCATTGCTGCAGGCAAGAGGTCGTAAAGACTTCAGCATCTGATGCTTGTCGCCACCTTGTCCCAGGGGAGGCCAGCCACAGCTCCATTAACTGGAATCCGGAAAAAGGAGTCATTCTCAGTCACGCGCATGTTAGGTGGCGGCTGAATGGGAGCCAGAAGTGGGGTCTGTCTGCCTCAGCCATGTTGGGGAAAAGTACCTGAGAGCTAGGCGCCTGGCTCCCATCTCCTGCCTCCCTGAGAAAGGAAGGCGAGCGGGGTGGGGCCTCGGGCTCCAGGGCCATGGGGGGCAAGCCGGGATGAGCACAGGCCCTGTGCTTCTGCATCTCACCTGCCCCTTGGCTGAGGGAGGGGCAGCAAAGTTTTCTGGAAGCCCAGGAGCTCAGGCTTGTCCGTGTCTACAAAGCCCCCTCACCCTCCTGCCTCCAAACTGGCAGACCCCACCTTCTTGGTGTGATCCCAGAGCTCCCAGCACGGCCCGTTCCTTCCGGCTGGTCCGCCTGCCCGCCCCCCACCCAGGCCCACACCAATCATATCCTCCACTGCTTTTCAAAGTAGTCCAGCCAACACAAATCTACATGTTTGTTTGTCTGCCGGTCTGCCTCTCCCTGTCTCTGCCTATCCCAGTCTCTCAACTTCCGTTTCTTTCTCACAGTTTCTCTTAGTCTCTGTGGTCTCAAATCCGCCAGGCTTGGATCCCTGTAGACCCAGAAGCCCCAGCTCATGGCCTTTCTCCAGCCCCTAGATGGCTTAGAACTACAAACCCCAGCATGCACTACTCCTTGAGGTGCCTGAAGAGTGCCCATGTGTACCACTTGCATTCTGGGAATTGTAGTTTCCCTTCACCACCCCCACCCCCACCCCCACCCCGCTCTTGCTAGGGCCCCAAGATTTCCCCAGTGGTCAGTCTCTGCCCCAGCCCTGACTGCTGGGTCTGTCTGCTGACCTACCTCCCCCAGGGAAGCATGCGTCACTGTATGACAGGGTGGGCGTGGAGGCCCTGGATGGAAGCTTCCTGCCCTTTTGTGTCCCCCACTTGAGTCACAGGGGGCGGGGGTTCCAGGAAATTGGGGCTGGGAGGGAAAGGGATACCCTAATGCCAGACCCAAGGACAAAGGGTCACTGTATCCTTGCTGGGCCTCTACCCCCAAGAACCCCCAAAGACTCAAAGGTAGGGGTCCAGGAGCACTTAGATGTAGGGAAGGTGGTGAAGGAGAGCACCGGGGTGACCCTAGAGGGCCCTGTGGTCACTAAGAGCAGGGACTCGTCTCCTGCTCCTGCCACAGTGCCCCCCTTCTGTCCGACCCCTCAGGGCAAGGCCAGCAAGGGTGAGGTGGAAAACCTGCCCTCTGGTCAGATACCACAGAAGGGTCTGTCTTTCTGGCGCTCTGGCTAGCCCACCCCACCGTTCCCCTGCGCCCCAGCTCCTGCACTCCGGCCCCAGGGGTCTGCCAGGCACCTGGGTTCCCACTTATCTTCCCTCGTCCTCAGAGCGGAACCCAGGCGTCCGGCCCTCCACCCTCCGGGCCTGCGGGCATGGAGCCGAGGCTTTCGGGCCTCCCAGCCGGCCTGTTCCTGTCCCATTGTGTGTGGGACAGGGGCGGGGCGAGGGCCAGCAGTGCAGAGCCCCCTCCCACCGCCCCCTCCCCTTCCTAAGGAAAAGGCTGAGGCTCTGCCGGGAGCCACAGAGCAGACGCGGCTGCCGAAGCCGACATGGGCAACTTGAAGAGCGTGGGCCAGGAGCCTGGGCCACCCTGCGGCCTGGGGCTAGGGCTGGGCCTCGGGCTGTGCAGCAAGCAGGGCCCGGCCTCCCCAGCACCCGAGCCCAGCCGGGCACCGGCACCCGCACCCCCGCCCGCGCCAGACCACAGGTGAGGGCTGCGGAGGCTAGGAACAGGTGGCAGGGGGGCAGGTGTCAAGGCCTAAAGGCCCAGCTTGGAAGGGCTGGAGCCTGCAGCCCAGTCAGGAGGGCCAGGTCGCCAACCCAAACGGCTGTCAGCGTGGACAGAACAAGATGGTCAGGGAGGCTCAGACAAGAGACCGGGATCCAGGCCGGCAGGCGACAGGTGAAGGTCGGGGGTAAGGGTGCCAGCTTACCAGGTGCGAATGGCCAGGGTTTGAATGCTGCTCTGCTGCCAAGAGCTGTTTGACTTTGAGCAAGTTACTGAACCTCTCTGAACCTCCGTTTATACAAAATACGGATATAGCAGTACTTGACCCCATGGAGTTGTTGTTAAGTTTCTAGTTCACGGCAAGACCGGCAAACAGCCATGATTATTTAACAGGAGTGGAAAGGAGCTGGGGAGAGGTAGGTACAAGGGAGTGAGAGGATGGGGAGAGACTGAGGCCCTCGGGAGGAACTGAGAAGACAGAGCAGCTAGGCCCTTTTCCCCTGCTCCAGGCCCCCCCGCCCACTGGCCATCAACCCTAAAACTGACCCTGCAGCCCCAGACCCCAGCAGGGGCCCACCTGGGGCAGAGGTTCCCGGAGAGAGTAAGGACGCAGCCCGAGGCCAGATGCGGTGACAGGCCAGCCGGGGTGGCCGGGCTGCAGGCAGCTCCGCGCGGAAGGGCGAAGGGGCCAGGGACCTGGCCGCACAGGCGCGCGGAGGCCTGCGTCCCTCCCTTCCTCCCCGAGGCCGGGCTGGCAGCCCTGGGAGGAAGTGATAAGGCCTCTGAGGCCGGAGGGAAATCTGGGCTGAGGAATCCCTGCCGGGGCTTCCTGGGGCTCCATCCCCTCCAGGCCGGGCTCATCTCAACCTCAGGGGGCTGGACGCCCCATGTCCAGAGGAGGCAGCGGGGATGAGGACCCAGCCTTGGGCCAGGGCCTCCGGATCCCAGCACCTCAGCCCCGGGAGCCCAGGGTCTGGCTGAGCATCCAGAGGAGTGAGGCGGGCCTGGGTGGAGAAGGGGCAGCTCTGCCCGTGCGGCCCTTGGCAAGATCCTTAACTTCTCTGAGCCTCAGATCTCTCATCTGTAAACGGGGTGCAATATTGCTTACCTTCCAAGGCTGTTGCGAGGGCTGGGAGGAAGGGTGAGAAAGCACATGGCAAGGAAGCAAGCAATCGTTGGATGCTTGATGCTGTCGGAGAGGTCTCTGGGGCACGTCCAAAGGGTCACACGCTTCTCTCCCGTGACCCCAGCCCGGCTCCCAACAGCCCACAGCTAACCCGGCCTCCAGAGGGGCCCAGGTTCCCTCGTGTGAAGAATTGGGAGGTGGGGACCATCGCCTACGACACTCTGTGTGCGCAGTCACAGCAGGTAAGGCCTGGAGCCCCCCCACATCCCAGGTCAAGGTCAAGATGGCTGAGGCCCGTCCCCTCAGAGGGAGAGGAGACCGGGAAGAGCCTGAGGCGCTAAGGAACGTGCAAGGGACTTGGATCGCTCTCAGCCTCTCTAACCCAGCCCAACGTCCCGGCTGTTTCCAGTCTGGGGGGGTGGGAGGGGGGCAACCCACACCTCCCGGGACCCTCCCCGCTCTGCCCCAGACTCTGCCTCCAGGCCCTGCCCCCCAGCCCCGATCTGCCCCTGACCTGATGCTCCCTGCTCTCTCTCGGCCACCGCCCCCCACCCCGACCCAGGACGGGCCCTGCACCCCCAGACGCTGCCTGGGCTCCCTGGTGTTTCCACGGAAACTGCAGAGCCGACCCTCCCAGGGCCCTCCACCCCCTGAGCAGCTGCTGAGCCAGGCCAGGGACTTCATCAACCAGTACTACAGCTCCATCAAGAGGTAAGCCCCTCCCCCGAGACCCGCAGCCCACCCTTGGCCTCCGTCCTGCTGAGACCTAGAGGCGGTGACACTCGGCCGGGGGCCCCTCGCATTCCCGCCATCCCGGTACCACGTGGGGCCGGAGCTCGACACCGCCACCCTCGCCAAACCCTCACCAAGCCTGGGGGCCCTCCCCCGCCCACGCCTTCCTCTTGCTCCCCTCTCCCCCCCCCCCCCCCCCCCCCCCCGGCGGGGCC
>NC_041218.1:6235574-6238570 GCF_002837175.3 Physeter macrocephalus | reverse complement strand
CGACAAACCCTCACCAAGCCTGGGGGCCCTCCCCCGCCCACGCCTTCCTCTTGCTCCCCTCTCCCCCCCCCCCCCCCCCCCGCAGGAGCGGCTCCGAGGCTCACAAGGAGCGCCTTCAGGAAGTGGAAGCCGAGGTAGCGGCCACGGGCACCTACCAGCTTCGTGAGAGCGAGCTGGTGTTCGGGGCCAAGCAGGCCTGGCGCAACGCCCCCCGCTGCGTGGGCCGGATCCAGTGGGGGAAGCTGCAGGTGTGGCTGGCTTAGCCAGCACGCGGTGTGGGGGCAGGGGGACGCAGGAGAGGAAAAGATGGGGTGCGACAGCTCCTGAGGCTTCCCGGGGGGTTCCCGAGCAGTGGGGAGCCCCCAGCCCAGCGGCTAACACCTGGCCGTTAAGCCCCATAGCAGCGCCTTGGCTGTCTGGCGGGGAGAATCACCCAGGTGGACAGAGGGTCGCACTGAGTAGGTGAGGACAGCTGAGCGGTGATCCCTGGGGGGTATGGTCAGAGCAACAAGAGCAGTCTTCCAGAAAAGGCCCCCGCTCGCCCAGCCCAGCGTCCTCACCCCAAACACACCGCTCCCTCCCAGTCCCCCAGAGCCTGGGCCTCACGCCCTCCTTCACACGGCCCGCCATATGACTCACAGCTCCCGTGGGTTACCGGAACAGCCTGTGGCCTGCGGCCCAGCACTACCAGAAGCAAGCTGACCCACAGGGGACCTGGATCCATGACCTTGGCCTCCTTAGTTGTAACTGGACACCAGAGAATTTGGAAGAAAGCCATGTGCTGAGTAAATCCCCAAGGAGGCTCAAATAAAATCAGAACAATCCTGTCTGACACTTAACAAAACGCTTTAAGTTGTCCGGAGCTCTAGCTCAACTCTGAACCCATCAGAGATTCCGTGTTTGACCCCGCTCTTGGCCCCAGGCCAGCCACTGTCACGGCTGCCCCTATCACCAACACAAGTCCCCTCCTCCCTGCAGCAGGAAAGGGACCTCCCAGCCTCTTGCTGGGGCCTCCACCCCACCAGTCAGGATGGCTCCTCCTTGCTTCGGAAGGTCGGGATGGGCAGAGTCCCCGGAGGCCACCGACTGCAGCCACCCCCCTTCCCAGCACCCGTGCGCTCAAGGAGAGCCAGAAGACTGGCTGGGGTCGCCTGCTTCCGCCCGAGCACCAGGAGGAACGGGGCACTCGCCCCCCACGGCCCCAGGCGGCAGCCCCATCAGTTGGTGCCCTTCCCCGACCACCAGTTTGGCAGTGACTGGGTCCCTCCTCTGTACCGGGTGCCAAGTCAGCTTCTGTGGGGATGGGGAGACACTTGCCCCGGCAAGCGGATAAGGAACAGGCCAGACTAGGCCGGGCGTGTGGGGTGCAGGGCAGGAGGGGTCATTGTGGGTGCAAATGGTCAGGGAGGCTCCCGAGAGGAGAAAGAACCAGGGTTCACAGCTTGTGACCCGCCCCCAGCCTTCGGCGGCTGCGGACAAGGTCACTAGTCCCTGCCCTGCGTCCTTGCCTTCTCCTGGGGCTGATACTCAAGACCCCCATCTCCCTCCCGTCTCCCCGCCTCGGATGGCTCAGGTGTTTGATGCACGGGACTGCAGCTCTGCGCAGGAGATGTTCACCTACGTCTGCAACCACATCAAGTACGCCACCAACCGGGGCAACCTGCGGTGAGTGCCCCCCACCCCGCTCGAGACCCCGACCCCTCCCCCAGGCACAGGCAGTGAACCTGGGCTCTGACCAGCTCTCGTCCCCACGCCAGTTCGGCCATTACAGTGTTCCCCCAGCGCGCCCCGGGCCGCGGAGACTTCCGAATCTGGAACAGCCAGCTGGTGCGCTACGCGGGCTACAGGCAGCAGGACGGCTCCGTGCGGGGGGACCCCGCCAACGTGGAGATCACCGAGGTGTGCGTGGGCAGGAAACAGGGAGGCCAGCCCGAGGGCTCCGGGAGGAGGCCAAAGGGTCCAGTCAAAGAGCGGTCAGCGCGGAAGGGAGAGGGGACCTCACTGAGATGAAGGATGGGAGATGCCGAGGAAGGAGGTCCCTGAGCAGGGCACACGGTTGGGCCCCTCATTCCCACCTCCGGCCCCTCTCCCCGCAGCTCTGCATCCAGCACGGCTGGACGCCCGGAAACGGCCGCTTTGATGTGCTGCCCCTGCTGCTCCAGACCCCAGACGAGGCCCCAGAACTCTTCGTTCTGCCTCCCGAACTGGTCCTCGAGGTGCCCCTGGAGCACCCCACGTGAGCACGAGAGCGGCCAGGACGGGTGGAGGAGGGGGCTGCCCAGGGGGTGGCCAGGTAGGCAAGGCTCCACAGGGCTGATCCCACGGCCTCACGCCCCCAGGCTGGAGTGGTTCTCGGCCCTGGGCCTGCGCTGGTACGCCCTCCCAGCAGTGTCCAATATGCTGCTGGAAATTGGGGGCCTGGAGTTCCCTGCAGCCCCCTTCAGCGGCTGGTACATGAGCACGGAGATTGGCACGCGGAACCTGTGTGATCCTCACCGCTACAACATCCTGGAGGTGAGGGCCGGCGGGGCGGGGGGGTTGGGGGCATGTATAGGATGTCGGCAACATGGAGAATCTGAACAAGGTCAGGTCCGGTCTGCCTGCTGACCTAGAACTGCAGAGGAGGGCTCTGGAACCACCAAGTTCAGGGGCAAAGGGGTGTATGTGCCTGCGTGCAAAGATGCCGTTATTTTTCTGGGGATAGGAGCTGTAGCTGTAGCTTTCCTCAGTTTCTCAAAGCACATTTTGACTCAAAACATGTTAAAACCCATTTTAGAGATGAGAAGTTAAGGCCCGGGGCTGAGAAGTGGCCGGCCCCAGGGTCCCTCTCTGCCCTGTGGTGCCTTTGCAGGCAGGAACCCGAATCAGCCCCAAATGAAGCAGTCAGGCCTCCTGCTGGCCACCCACCCACCCTCACCCCTTCCACGCACGAGCTGGAGACAAAGATGTTCCCCCCCCCCCCCCCCCCCCCCCCCCCCCCCCCCCCCCCCCCCCCC
>NC_041218.1:6224241-6235564 GCF_002837175.3 Physeter macrocephalus | reverse complement strand
CTCAGCCCCAAATGAAGCAGTCAGGCCTCCTGCTGGCCACCCACCCACCCTCACCCCTTCCACGCACGAGCTGGAGACAAAGATGTTCCCCACCCACCCTCCCCCGCCCCCTGCCAACCATTGCCGCACACCCCTGCTCCCAGGATGTGGCCGTCTGCATGGACCTGGACACCCGGACCACCTCATCCCTGTGGAAAGACAAGGCAGCCGTGGAAATCAACTTGGCTGTGCTGCACAGTTACCAGGTACACAGGCCCCGACTGGCCAGGAGCGCAAGGGATTGGGGCTGGAAGAGAGGGAGGCACTTAGAAACTGGGCCGGGGGTCGGAGAAAGCTGGGAGGAGCTCCCGAGTCGGAGGGCCACGGGGCGCGCCGGGCCTGCAGTCCCAGGCGCTGTAATTATGGGAACCTAGCCGATTAGCGCATGCTCAGTAATTCTGGTCCCCAGGGCATGCTGGGCATTGCAGTTTGTGGGACCCACTGGATTCTGGAAGCTCTAATTCCAGGACGAGGGCATGCTGAGTACTTCTACGTGGTCTCGAGAGTTTCGGCTCTCTTGGGGTGGGAGGCATACGGAGAGCACAGACTGGAGCTCCTTTTGCCTGCTGCACTTGGAGCCTGACCACGCGTGCCGCAGTTCGGGGCGACGCTGGTTCGGGGAAGACGGTAGACGGTAGGTCACGGGGGACGGACGCGCAGGGTCTGTGGGCTGAGTCTAAGCCCGTCCCTCCTTCCCTCCCCCGGCCCAGCTCGCCAAAGTGGCCATCGTGGACCACCACGCTGCCACAGCCTCCTTCATGAAGCACCTGGAGAACGAGCAGAGAGCCAGGGGGGGCTGCCCTGCCGACTGGGCCTGGATCGTGCCCCCCATCTCGGGCAGCCTCACCCCCGTCTTCCATCAGGAGATGGTCAACTATGTCCTGTCCCCTGCTTTCCGCTACCAGGTGCCCACCCCACTGGCTCTTGCCCGCCATGCCGGCTCTAACCGAGCAGCCCCAGGGGCCTCCAACCTTCTGTACTCTCTCCTGACCTCTCCCTCCACTCCCGCCCCCCCCCCCCCATCGCTTCCCTGTAGCCAGACCCCTGGAAGGGGAGCGCGGCCAAGGGCGCCAGCATCACCAGGAAGAAGACCTTTAAGGAAGTGGCCAAGTAGGTGCCCTGGGAGTGCTGCCCTCCCTCCCGCACACCCGGACCCTCCCCCCAGCGCCAGCAGCGGTCTGGGCACCCCACCGCTCCACACCCCCCAAGACCTTGCTTGGGTCACGCGCCTGGGGAGGCCCTGTCTCTGTGCGCCTGGGACCCCTTCACCCCCCCCTCGCCCACAGCGCGGTGAAGATCTCTGCCTCACTCATGGGCACCGTGATGGCGAAGCGAGTGAAGGCGACAATTCTGTACGCCTCCGAGACCGGCCGGGCCCAGAGCTACGCACAGCAGCTGGGGAGGCTCTTCCGGAAGGCCTTCGACCCTCGGGTAGGACCGAGCCCAGAGGGCAGGGGTCTGAAAAGGAGGGGGGTTCTGCCCCCACCTTCAGACACACCCTGGAGAACAGGAGAGGGTCACAAGGCAGGGCCCACGAGGAACCCCGGATCCTCAGGGATTCAGGGATCGAGTCGGGGCCTGAATCTTGCCCTGCCGGGAGGGCTAGAATAAAAAGAACCAGGGCAGCGCAGCACGGGTCCCCAGGACGTGGTCTTCTCCTTGCCCACAGGTCCTGTGCATGGATGAGTATGACGTGGTGTCCCTGGAGCACGAGACTCTGGTGTTGGTGGTGACCAGCACCTTTGGGAACGGCGATCCCCCAGAGAACGGAGAGGTGAGGCCTGCCAGGAAAGGGGCCGCTGGGAATGAGGGGAGACTCCAAATTGGAATGGCTGGGCAGGACCCCCAACCCCATGATGGAAAGCGGAGATGCCGTGAGAGTAGGAGCGTGGACAGTCCACTGGGACCCAAGGGCCTGCACAAGCCACACTCCAGGCCCACCCTTGCGGCTGCCCCCCCCGCCCCGACACACACACACAGACACACCTGCTTAGCTGGGTCCCCAAGTCATTTCCATTATCAGAGCAAGTGTCTACTACACGGAAGGCACTTCCTGGCTGGCCAGGCATTGACAAATGGGAAAGACGGCACTTAAAGCGAGATCTCGGCTTTGTCATTTCTTCTTTTCTTAACAAAAGAAAAGAGCGCTGCTCAGATGCCAACAGAGATTAGGAAACGTCACTTTCTGAACAAATCTTGAAAGAAACAACCTAGAGTCCCACCACTGAATACTTTATTGTTAATCACCGTCCTTCCCGCTTCTCTGTCTCTGGCCGCCCCCAGGATCATTCATTTCTGGAGCCCTTATCTGCTTCTGTTTCTAAATGCCTCCTTAGCACTAAGTACCGCCTCACGTCCCCTAGAGCAGAATGCTCATGGAAGCCTTCTCCCCTGCCTTGCTGCCCATTCAGTCCTGCTTCTGATCTGCCTTTTAAAGAAACTAGAGTCACTAACTTTGGTTAGTATAAAAGTAATAGCTACATCCACGTGACCCACACGCTCTCAAGGCAGAGAGCATTTCCATCACTTAGAAAGTCCCCTTGTCAACTCCCCAAGTCAATCCACCTCCCAATCTCCCCACCAAAGGCGACCACCGTCCTGATTCCTGTCGCCTGGTCTAGAACATCATGGATAGGGGAGCATGGTATTCTGGCTTCTTTCACTCACCCTGCTTTGGAGGTTCATCTCGCTGTGGAGTGATTCAGTGGTTCATTCCTCTCCATGGCTAAGCCACGCCCATGGCATAAGCAGTTTATTTCACTGCTGACGGACACCTGGGCCGTTTCCAGCGCTTGGCTATTGTGAATAAAGCTGTTATGAACATTTCTGTACAAGGCTTTTGTGGCCTTATGTTTTCATTTCTCTTGGATAAATACCTAGGAGTGGGATTGCTAGGTCAGTGGGTAGATGTTATGTTTAACTTTTTTTTTTTTTTTTTTTTAATGAAACTGCCGTGCAGCCAAACTGATTGCACTGCACCCTTGAGTTCCGTGCATTTCAATGTATGTACCTTTTACCTCAAATTTTTCTAAATGGCGCAAACCTAGGAATTTGCCCTACAGGAAATGGCATGTATTTACTAACAACACAAACAAGAATATTTACAGCAGCACTGTTCATGATATCCCCACGCTGGAAACAGTTCAAATGACTCTCAGCCGTAGAATGGGTAAATACGTCGTGGTCTGTTCAAATGCAATGCAGCAATGAGGGTGAACAAGATAACAACCACACACAACAAAAGAGATGAATCTCAAACATCACGCAGAGGGAAAGAAGCCAGACACGAAAGAATCAGACCACGGGGCTCACTTTGTATCAGCTTCAGAAAGAGGCAAAACAATCCCGTGGGGTTTTAATCGGGAGACGGGGCAGTTACCCCAGAGAGGGGGTGGGAGGGAGTAACTGGGTGGGGTGACACCAAGGTGACTTCTAGGATGCTGGTGATGTTTCTTGATGGGATGCTGATTACACAGGTAGGTTCAGTTTACGAAAATCTGTAAAGCTGTGCGTTTATAACATGGGTGCTTTTCTGTATGTCCATTACCCTTCAAGAAAATGTTCAAAAAATAAAATTAAGGTAGTACATGCTAATTACGGTGAACCTGTAGACTCACCGTCTAAATGCGTCTGCAGTGAACCCTAGGATATTACGGCCTTGCCGCGTTTTGGTTTTTCCCGTGTGAAGATTGCTGCGTGTAGTTCTAAGCTATTTCCGTGGCGGCACAGGATACGGCTCAGCTTTCCAGAAGCTATCAGTGCCACTAGTGATCAGGGCAACGCAGGGAGACTGAGAGCCATTTTCCACCTATCAGATTGGACTGGTCACAGCCAGTGTGGACAGGAGTGAGGAGAGAGCACTCCTCTATCCTGATGCTAGGGGACCATTTGACTACAGCACCAAGCTTTTAAATCCTCTGAC
Organism: Physeter macrocephalus; assembly: GCF_002837175.3. Classification (NCBI taxonomy): domain Eukaryota; kingdom Metazoa; phylum Chordata; class Mammalia; order Artiodactyla; family Physeteridae; genus Physeter; species Physeter macrocephalus. The sequence continues at coordinate 6,231,603 of NC_041218.1, read as the reverse complement.
TCAGCAGTTCCACTTCTAAGGGCTCCCCTACTGAAATATGCAAAGGAGGAAACAGGCGAATATGAGTGTTCGAGCATTGTGCATAGAGCATCCGGATGTCCCCAGGCAGGGGGAGGTCTCATACACGATGGTACCTACAAATGATGGGATGCTACGTAGTCATTCGAAAGAATGAGGTCTGGGACTTTCCTGGCGGTCCAGTGGTTAGGACTCTGTGCTTCCACCGCAGGGGGCCCGGGTTTGATCCCTGGCCAGGAAACTAAGATCCCACAAGCCGCGTAGTGCGGCCAAAAAAAAAAAAAAAAGAATGAGGTCAATCTTGGTGTGTTGACCTAGAAGGATATCCATGATAGGTTATTGACAAAAAGCAGGTAAACATAATATGATCCCATTTTTACTTTAAAAAATAAACTACAGAAAGTTTAACATCTGTCCGTGGTACACACGCCTTGGGGGATGAGACTGGAGGGAAGGGAAGGGTAGAGTTTCTCTTTTATTACTTTACACCCTTCTGTAATCTTTTCAAAAAGCCAATACCTCTTTTGTGAAATGTTCAAAACAAATTAAAATTTAAGGTCATAAAGAATAATAAGAATAACAAGGGCCAGTCCAGTGTAGTATGAAACGAAACGAATTGTGATGCCAACGTTTGCCCTCGCCAGAGTTTTGCAGCAGCCCTGATGGAGATGTCGGGCCCCTACAACAGCTCCCCTCGGCCAGAACAACACAAGTGAGTAGGGATGGGAGTTTGGGGGGCAGGGGACAGTGACGCATCTGGAGACACGAAAAGAAAGGAGGACTAAAGAGTTCTCCGGCTGCTGTGCACGTCATTTTCCCAACAAGCTGGAGGACAGCTGAGCGGAGGCCTCAGCCCTCACGCAGCCTCAGGACACCCTCTTCCTTGTGACGCCCCAACTCCAGGCCCCGGGGCTCTAAGGGGCTGTCAGTCCTGAGATCTGCTTCAGAGACGGGAGGGGAGGCAGGGCCTGGAGGCTCAGAGACCCCCTGGGGCCGCAGCCCCGATCCCAAGCCTGTTCCGGAGACCCTGAGGCTGTCCCCTGGCTGCGTCTGGGCCCCGCCTGGCCCCCGGTCCCCTGTGACACCCCGACTCCCTCCTCTCTTTGCAGGAGTTACAAAATCCGCTTCAACAGCGTCTCCTGCTCAGACCCGCTGGTGTCCTCCTGGCGGCGGAAGAGGAAGGAGTCCAGTAATACGGACAGCGCAGGGGCGCTGGGGACCCTCAGGTCCGGGGAGGCTCGGCGAGGGGAGCCGCGGGGGAGGCAAGCTGCCTGGGCCCCGGGGAGCGGGGCACGAGGTGGCCTCCGCTGACGGCTCCCTGCACCCCAGGTTCTGTGTGTTTGGGCTGGGCTCCCGGGCGTACCCCCATTTCTGCGCCTTTGCTCGTGCGGTGGACACGCGGCTGGAAGAGCTGGGAGGGGAGCGGCTGCTTCAGCTGGGCCAGGGCGATGAGCTGTGCGGCCAGGAGGAGGCCTTCCGCGGCTGGGCCCAGGCTGCCTTCCAGGTGAGCCCCCGGGCCCGTCCCGCCACCCTCCCCGCCAGTTCTGAGTCACTCTGGCCCGGACATCTGCCCCCGAGACCTGCCACACCTACGGGGGCGGGGCCCTCACGGATGCCCGGACTCGCTGGGTTCTCTGGCCCCTTCCTGTTCCTCCAAAATCCACCCTCGTTTTGCCACTGCACAGCCAGCCCTTCTGGCTGAGTCCTGAGTGCTGAGGGACGACGTGGCCCTGACAGCACGGGTGGAGCCGCTAGGGCCCCTGCAGGTGCAGGCGGGAGCCTCAGGCAGGCACGGGCTGCCCACCCCCGCCCCCACGGGCACAGAAGGAGGGGTGCAGGGCAGGATGGAGGGAGAAGGGAAGGATCAAGAGAGGGTTAGTCATGGGGGCTTCCCTGGTGGCGCAGTGGTTGAGAGCCCGCCTGCCGATGCAGGGGACGCGGGTTCGCGCCCCGGTCCGGGAGGATCCCACGTGCCGCGGAGCGGCTGGGCCCGTGAGCCGTGGCCGCTGAGCCCGCGCGTCCGGAGCCTGCGCTCCGCAACGGGAGAGGCCACAGCAGTGAGAGGCCCGCGTACCGCCAAAAAAAAAAAAAAAAAAAAAAGAGAGGGTTGGTCAGAGGCAAGGGCTGAAGCTGAGAAACTACAAGAAGTCAGAGGCTAGGCAGGTTTGGGGCGGTGCCTGGACTGGAGGGGGTCCTAGGCTAGGGGAGTACAGGGGGAGCCAGCCCAGGGCTATGACTTTCCACGCCTGGGCTTCCTCCAGAGCAGCTCTGCCTGGTCTGGGGATGACGCCTGGAGCTGAACGGGCCTCCTTCTCCCAGTCCTAACACTGTTCCAGGGCAGCGCTGGCCCCGCCAAGGTCCCGAGGCTTGAGCTCAGCGGGTCTGGACTGATGGCAAGGAGGAGGGCATCCCAGCAGGAGGGCATCCCAGGAGGAGGGCCCGGCCAGCACAGGTGGAGTGTTTGCTGGGGAGAAGAAGAGGGAATGGGAAACAAGACTAAAGAATCCAGACAAAGGGGGTCGGCAGGAAGCTGGGGGTGGGACAAGAGAAGGGAGGAGTGGGCATGAGGCTTGGGGACACCCCTTTAGAGACACAGGGCCAACGGGAGGAGCATCCAACCAGAAGCAGGAAGGCTCTGAGCTAACCAGGGTGGGAGCAGTGGGGGTAGGAAGGAAGGGAGGGGGCCAAGGAAGGAAGGAAGAGATATAAGACTTTACACACACAAAAGAAAGATTAACAGGACTGGTGATACGGATGGGAGGAGAGGGAGTAACCAGTCATGGGTGAGCCCTAGATTTCAAGCTGATGGCCGGCCAAGCCGTTTGCCAGGCTTGCACCTGAGCAGAAACAAATACGATACACACCCTCCCAGGGGTCCTGCCCCAGGGGCCCCCTCCAGCCCCTGGTGTGCAGTGCAGGGGAAGACAGACCAGCCGGAGACCCCTCCCAAGGCCACCGGAATTCTGTGCCCACTCCAGGAGCACTGAAGGGCTTTATATAAGCATGTCATTTGATCTCCCGCAGACCCTAAGGAGGTGTAAAGATGGGGAAACGGAGGCTTGCATGTTGTTAAGTCTAGGAGTGAGAATGTGAACACAGGTCTGAACGCATAGATGCATTCGCTGAAGCTTCCGTGTGCCAAGCTCTGTGCCCCTGGGGACACGAGATGAACACTCACCAGATTAACTAACGAGTGGACGTGACAAAAATGCATGCAAAGGAATAGCTAACACAGCGGCCAAGACACGAAATGGGCTGAAGGACACGATGCCGTCAGCCTCAGCCTCCGTTTCGGTTCCACTCTCCCTCCTGCCCCTGGGGCTGCCTGTCCCACAGGTGCGAGCCCGAGACGGGCGCCTCTGCTCCGGCAGCCCCAGGAATGGGAGGTGGCGACTGGGGCCCCAGCAGGCCCAGCTCCACCGCCCGCATCAGCGCCGCTGAGCTCCTCGCGGCCCAGGCCCTCCCTGGTGGCCCGAGGGCCTCAGCCCTCACCTCCTCACCCCCCAGGCCTCCTGTGAGACGTTCTGCGTGGGGGAGGACGCCAAGGCCGCGGCCCAGGACATCTTCAGCCCCAAACGGAGCTGGAAACGCCAGAGGTACCGGCTGAGCGCCCAGGCCGAGGGCCTCCAGCTGCTGCCAGGTGCGGCCCTGATTTCACCCTGACTCTGCTGGACCCCCAGCTTCCCCGGGGCCCGGGACTGGCTCACTCAGGGGCCAGGCCAGGGTCCCCGGCTCCAGCTCTGGCTCACCCGCCCCCGCCCCTCAGGCCTGATCCACGCACACAGGCGGAAGATGTTCCAGGCGACAGTCCTCTTGGTGGAAAACCTGCAGAGCAGCAAGTCCACGTGAGGAGGACCAATCGGCCCCACCACGCCGGCCCCTGCCCCTCGTGCCCCAGACCCCGGCTCCGCCCCCCTCCTGCCCAGCCCTCCTATAACTGTCCCCTCTCCCCACCCCCAGCCGGGCCACGATCCTGGTGCGCCTGGACACTGGAGGCCAGGAGGGGCTCCAGTACCAGCCGGGGGACCACATAGGCATCTGCCCGCCCAACCGGCCGGGGCTCGTGGAGGCGCTGATGAGCCGCGTGGAGGACCCGCCGCCGCCCACCGAGTCTGTGGCAGTGGAGCAGCTGGAGAAGGGCAGCCCAGGTGAGGGGGCTCCATCCCTCTGGTCTCCAGGGTCCCCTCAGGTTCAGGATCCGGTGGAAGGTGGCCACCTCCACTCACAGGCGCTGTGCCGCCTCCTGACGGGCTGGCCTTGCTGCTGGACGGTCCACTGAGGGCGGCTCCCTTCTCAGAAGTCCCCGACACCCCCGCCCCCGCAGAAAGCCGCCCCTCCCTCCGGGCTCCTTCCAAAGCCTTCCCCACTCCACCCACCCCCGGCAGCCTAGCCCGCTCTGTAGCTGGCATCGGATCTACCTTCTGCTGCACCAGTGCCCGGAGTTCAAACAAGCTGGGTGGGGAAAGGCAGGAGCCCAGACCACCCCGGTCCAGCAGGGGCCCTCAAACACACAAACACACACACACACACACACACACACACACACACACACACACACACTCACACTCACAGGGGCTGCCCATACAGGCCCACCAGCACTGTTCGAGGGCCAGGGCTCTGATGAGACACCGTGAGGTAGTCAGGCCCCCTGTACTCCCCAGACTACGCCATTCCGGCTCGGCCCCTTCCTCAGAGCTCCCCGTGCCGCCCCCAGGTGGCCCTCCTCCCGGCTGGGTACGGGACCCCCGGCTGCCGCCGTGTACGCTGCGCCAGGCTCTCACCTTTTTCCTGGACATCACCTCCCCGCCCAGCCCTCAACTTCTTCGACTGCTCAGCACCCTGGCTGAAGAGCCCAGTGAACAGCAGGAACTCGAGACCCTCAGCCAGGTGGGGGCCACCCCAGTGGGGAGCCGGGGCCGGTGAGGAGGGCCGGGCCGGGAGCGGAGCCCACCTGGCTATGGTGCTGGGGCTCTCAGACCCAGCTCTGGAGTTCCTCCTCATCTCTGAATTGTCTCGCCTTAAGGAAGCCCGGAGGGGACTCCCCTGGCGGTCCAGGGGTTAAGACTCTGCGCTTCCACGGCAGGGGGCACGGGTTCCATCCCTGGTTGGGGAACTAAGATCCCACGTGCCACACAGAGCAGCCAAGAGGCTATAAAAAAAAAAAAAATAAAGCACGGAGAAGGTGCTCAAGAAATGTTTGTTGGCCTGAACTACTGAGGAGGGAGAAACCCCAGGAGGCTCGGCTCCGGAGGGGTCAAGAAGGGAGGTCATCTGGCAGGGCTAGAAGGTTCCAAGCTCACCGCCCCCCCGCCCCCGCCAGGACCCCCGGCGCTACGAGGAGTGGAAGTGGTTCCGCTGCCCCACCCTGCTGGAGGCGCTCGAGCAGTTTCCATCCGTGGCGCTGCCTGCCCCGCTCCTCCTCACCCAGCTGCCCCTGCTCCAGCCCCGGTACTACTCGGTCAGCTCAGCACCCAGCGCCCATCCAGGAGAGGTCCACCTCACAGTAGCTGTGCTGGCATACAGGACCCAAGGTGAGGCTGCGGAGCAGGGGCAGGGCCGGGACCACACAGTGACCCCGGGATGGACCCCTCACTGGCCCCCTCCCTCCCCAACCCCCTAGATGGGCTGGGCCCCCTGCACTATGGAGTCTGCTCCACATGGCTGAGCCAGCTCAAGACTGGAGACCCCGTACCCTGCTTCATCAGGGGGTAAGTGAGCACTGCGGGGGATGGGGGCGGGAGGGGCACCAAGAAGAGGGTGTCTGTCCAAGCCGGGGTGGCACAGGTGAAGGGATCGGCAGGCAGTCGCACAGGGTGAGGGTAGCAGCTGTGGCGAAGGGTGTGATTGGCAGCAGGGATGCCCCACTTAACATATCCAGGACGGGGCACCCACTTCACAACTCTGGCTAAGTTTGGGGCCCTTCACTAATTTGGACTTAGCGTCCTATCTGGAAACTGCAGTTCCCAGAGACGGGGCTGGGATTCGATCCAGCAGGCCCTGTTGCTTTTAGACGGTGCACTGTGTCCCTCCCTACATCTCTGGGGTCAGTCTGATGCTGGCAGGCAGGGTACCTGGGAACTGTGCCCCATCCGCATTTAGTCCGGGGAGAACTGGTTAGGCTACCACATTAACACAGAGCGCGCAAGGGAAGTGAAGGATCTCAGGATACCCTTCCCTCTGCTGTGTTCAGAAGTCTTGCCCCATCCAGCACCCAGGAGCTGGAAGTCTCAGGTGGGACAGAGAAGAGTTCCCAGGATGGCACCAGCTGGGCCTAGTGACCCAAACCCATCCAGCAGGCGAAATTACAGATAAACCGCCAATCTAGTGGACGCAAACCAAATGCCAATGTCGAGGCTGTGGTTTAAAATAAAGACACTCAGTGCACCCATTATGAACTAAAAGGCTGTCTGTCCTTCCCTTCCCCATACTTTCTATATCTCCTGAACTGAGACATCAAAACATTCTTCAATGCAAATTTAAGCTCTATTTCCTGTGACCCAACCTCCAGAAACCACAGGTCCAGGAAGTTCCTGCCAATCAGCAGAGTTCTCTTATTAAACACTTTGTGCTTACTGTGAGCCAGACACAAGCATGAACTCGTTTTCAGTGGAAGTTGAGTTCTCCTCTCTCAACCCTGCGGAGGTTGATAAGAACGGGGGATGTGGGGAGACACAGTGGGCCTGATGGAGGGTCTCTTGGCTAGGGCTCCCTCCTTCCGGCTGCCGCCTGATCCCAGCCTGCCCTGCATCCTCGTGGGCCCGGGCACTGGCATCGCCCCCTTCCGGGGATTTTGGCAGGAGCGGCTACACGACATCGAGAGCAAAGGTGAGGCTGGGGCCCAAGGGAATGACTGGAAGGCAGGAGGAAGTCACACAACTTAGGGGCACAAAAGAGCAGGGGGCTGGAAGGCAGGAACCAGGCAGGAAAGAGGGCAAGGAACAGGGCCACAGAGGTGAAAAGAAGTTTATTAGACCAGGGGGTGGGGGGCCTAGAGGCAAGGGCAGTGCCCTGTTGGTCTGGCTTCCTGGTGCCCGGCACAAAGTAGCGTTGGATTGGATTAACGACGAAGGGAACCCGGATGTCTGGAGAAGACGGGGCTGGGACTCAGAAGACAGATATGCCCCAGGTGGACTCTGGACTATGTCAGAGGTCACCTAGGTGTGTCTGAGACCCAAGGAAGCTACAGGGTGTTCAGGTTGGGCATGGGGTGCCCAGGGGAGCTGGTAAATCAAAAGAAGGGAGCTGGGCTTCCCTGGTGGCGCAGTGGTTGCGCGTCCGCCTGCCGATGCAGGGGAACCGGGTTCGCGCCCCGGTCTGGGAGGATCCCACATGCCGCGGAGCGGC
>NC_041218.1:6213581-6224120 GCF_002837175.3 Physeter macrocephalus | reverse complement strand
GCGCATACCACAAAAAAAAAAAAAAAAAAAAAAAAAAAAGAAGGGAGCTTGTGACTAAGAGGAAGGTGTAGAGCGCAGGAACTGAAGGTGTGGGAGAATATGGGCTTAGCGCAGGGAAGGGGCCAGTCTCAGACTGCAGCGTTGGACGGTACAAAGGGCATGGAGTCAGAAGCCCCAGGCGTAGCACAGCGTCACTACTGGCCATGCCACCAGAGGGAAGTCACCACCTCCGGTGACCTTCCGCTTCTCTGTAGATCAGCATCAGGCAAGATCTCTGTGAAAGCATCCCGACTCTCCTAGAGGCCAAACAGCTGAGTGGTTGTTTCTGCCTGAAAGGGTGGGCCCCTCAGCCTGGGTGACGGTAGCCAGAGGGAGGTGTCACCAGGGCTGTGTCCCCAGGAGGGGGCTGGGGGCTCTCCCAAGCCGCAGTGACGCTTGCAGGGCTGCAGCCCGCCCCCATGACCTTGGTGTTCGGCTGCCGGTGCTCCCAGCTCGACCACCTCTACCGCGAGGAGGTGCAGGATGCCCAGCAGCGCGGCGTGTTTGGCCGCGTCCTCACCGCCTTCTCCCGGGAACCCGACAGCCCTAAGGTGCGGGACCCTGAGGGGGGCAGGAGAAACCCGAGGCGAGGGACAGGGGAAGAACCGACGCGCCCTCCAGCGGCGCGCCTAGGCCCAGGCCGGCCCCGCCCCCTGCAGTGCGCACCCTCCGCTCGACCCCTCAGCTCCCTCCCAGTGGCGCTCAGACGCCCGCCCCCACGAGGCCCCACCCTCGGGCCAAGGCCCCTTTGGGTCCCACCCACCCTCACCCATGCCCCGCCCCTTACTTGGCTCCGTCCCTTGAGACCCCACCCCAGCGCACCAAGGCCCCCACCAGGTGCGCTGGATATCTTTCCCGCACCCAGGACCCACCCTACCCGCTCCCCCCGGGGCCTGCCCTTCCCTGCCTGGGGCCCCGCCAGGGTCTGCCCCTGACCCCGCCTCCCCTCAGACCTACGTGCAGGACGTCCTGCGGACGGAGCTGGCTGCTGAGGTGCACCGCGTGCTGTGCCTCGAGCGGGGCCACATGTTTGTCTGCGGCGATGTCACCATGGCAACCAGCGTCCTGCAGACGGTGCAGCGCATCTTGGCGACAGAGGGCGACATGGAGCTGGATGAGGCCGGCGACGTCATCGGCGTGCTGCGGGTGCGGAGGGGCGGGGCCGGGGGCCGCACCCACTCCCGCTGGCAGCTCCGACTTGGGTTTTGATCTCCCGCTCTCTTTCCCGCCCCCCCTCCCCACCAGGATCAGCAACGCTATCACGAGGACATTTTCGGGCTCACGCTGCGCACCCAGGAGGTGACAAGCCGCATACGCACCCAGAGCTTTTCCTTGCAGGAGCGGCATATGCGGGGCGCAGTGCCCTGGGCGTTCGACCCGCCCGGCCCAGACACCCCTGGCCCCTGAGAGCCCTCTTGCTTTCCGCTTCAGTTCGCGGAGAGAGGGGCCGTCAGACCGGAACCAGCCACCTCTCCCTCCCCTCCCGAGGTGCCGTCCCACCTCTGTCCGGAGTCTGCAGAGACTGGCCCGATTCCGGGGAATATGTCTTTCTCTGTCTAGGTCTGTTTCCCTGCCCTAGGTCTGAGTAAATCTGGAAGGCCGTCTCCCAGCAGTGGTATTCCAGAGCCCTTTTGTGTTATTTAGGTGAATTTTAGATTCCCCTCACCTCTCTTGGAAGTATTTTATTTTGAAGCCTGATCTCTAAATCATTCAAATATTTATTACTGAAGATTCACCATAAGAGACCAGATCAAAAGTTATGAGCTACTAAGATGCCTAACCCAGTGCTGTCAATTACAGTTACAGAATGAATGACAAGCTTTGTCTTTGAACTTGAGCAGACAGTGTGGAGGTGGTAATTCTTTGACAGGGAGTGCTGGAGAACAGTGGTGGTTTCCAGCCAATCACGGGCAGCTCTTCTGTGTTGCTCCCTGATCTGGACTGAGAGGCAGGTGCAGTCGTCAGCTGGCAGGCGTGGGGATTCCAGGACTAAGGTCACAAAGATGTGCAGCCCAGCCATGCGCAGACTTTACTGCTTGTTTCAGACAGGATGAGGGGCCAGACCCACCTCCTCAGATGTCACACCAACGTGAACTCCAAAAACATCAGGCCTCTCTCGTCCTTCCACACAGGCCCCATGCCCTTCCACAAGCCCCATGGGAACCTAAAGTCCAGATGTGTCTAAAGAACCTACTGCCTTTCAGGTCCAGTCCCTCATGGCTCCCTTAAGTGTAGCTTGGCCTCCATCCTGGCTCTGCCCTCCAACTTGAGGTCACTTGGGCACTTCTTCCCAGGCGACCACTCCAGGACAGATGGTCGTCTCTTAGCCCCTCCATGTGAGGACTGTCTCTAAGACATGTTTCCCGATGCCTTGGGCATCTCCTCTCCTACCCTTTCTCTCTTCTCTGGGGCGAGTTCTTCATTGACTCCGAAGTTCTGCCCAGCTAAAGCATCCATGGGGATCTTTAAAGAGGGCTCGGCGTGCCCTTCCACTCTACCTCGTCCAATCTCCTGTGGCTGGAGAAGAAGCCAGGGAACCCGGGGGAGGAAAAACTCTTGACAAGCAGTCCAGGGGTTTAGGTTCCAGAGATGACCATCCCCATCACCCCAAATTCCCACCACTGTTCCCGTCCCTCCGAGTCTGACTCCACCCAGTGTCCTACTCATTGCCCCGCCCCTACCCCAGTTAGACTGGCCGTGAGCAGCCCTCTCAGGCAGTGCTAGTGGCCTGGCCAGGCTCCTTCTGGGTGTCTGGGGGCTCCTGAAACCCTCCAGGGAACAGATCCTGGGTCCTCTGGGTTCTCCACTGCTGTCTGGGGCTGGAAGCAGGACTGGAGCCTGGTGAGAAAAGCCATCAGCTGGGCAGTGCTATGATACCCGCGGTTCACCCGGGGTCTGCCCCCCGCACACCCTGACCACCTCACCATCACTGGACCAGGATGGCTTCTCCTCATCCGGCGAGAGTGTCTGCGGCGGGCTGGACCAGGGCCTGGACAGGGAGGAGGCTGAAGCCTCGCCCCACGGTTCCTGCTGCTGCTGCCGCCGATGGAGCTAAATGGAAAGGAGAAGAATGAGGGGCTCCCTCCGGCCCTGCAGCCTGAGGCCCAGCCCCCGGGCTCTGTGCAGAGCGTGCTGAAATCTCCTCCCCCACCCTCAGCTTAGAGCCTGTCCCTGGCTGTGCGGGGCTGTGGTTTGGTAGGAGTTTGCTGGCCTCACTCAAAGCAGAGCTGCGTTCCACCCCCAGCTCTACTGCTTGCCACCTGCGACCTCGAGCTTGTCACTTCACTTCCCCTAGCCTTAGCGCCCCCATTTGTCAAACGAGGACAATGACTAGCCAGTGGGCGGGGCCATTAAGAGGATTACAGGAGAGGAGTGTGGAACACCCACGTGTCCTCGAGTCCCCGCCCAGTGTCCCTCGGGCACGAAAGCTGCCGCCTTTCTTAACCTTTCGGCCCCCTCGCCCTCCCTTCGCCTTGTCACCAACAAGGGGCACCTCTTAGTTCCCCTCACCCTCTTCTGAACTGTGTTCTTTCCTCTTGGGTAATTCCTTACACTCCAGCCCCTCCACACTCTCCATTTCGTTCAGCTGCTTTCTCCCCGCATTTCTCTTTCTGGCACCCCTCTACTCACCTGGTGCAGGTAAATGGCGTGGAGACTCAGCTCAGCAGACACAGGCTCTGGGAGCTGGGCCAGCTTCTGGCCCCCAGTGCCTCCTGGGGTCACACAGCTAGAACAGAGGGCACAGTGGATGAAAAAAAGACATGGCCGGGCTTCACCTCCCCTTCCTGATCACCCCCGCCCATGTCCCTGCATCCTTCTCCTAGAGGATCAGCCCCACCAGCCCTGCTCCCTGCGTCTCAGGCCCCCACCCCTCACCTTGAGTCCTGGGTCATTCGGGAAATGGAGGCCAGGAGGCTGGCCGTGGCTGCAGCTGGGCAGGGGACTATGGGGCTCAGGTCCTGGGGGGGCACGAGGGGCTGCACCGAGAGGTTGTCCGGGAAGGCCACCGGCTGGGCGCAAGAGAAGAGAGGGTCAGAAGAGAGGACAGGAGGGGAGGCGGAGGTCTAAGGAAGGCAGGAGAGCAGGCTGCGCTAGTGAGTGGGTTAATACCAGAGGTGAGGCAGAGGTGGGGAGAGGCCGGGGGTGGGTGAGGGCAGCAGGGCAGGCAGGCTTCGACTCACCAGAGGGGAGGAAGGGTTGCTGAGGATCCCAGGGCTGGGGGGGCTGCGAACCGAGCTGGCGCCCCAGGCGGCCGCATCTTCTTGCACCCGGCCTCGAAGGTGCCCCAGGAACTTGGAGCTGTGGCCTGGGGGGCACCGTTGTGGATGAACCAGGGAGAACCTCATCAATGAGAGCTCAGTCTTCCCGTCCTCAGCCCGCTCAGACAGTGAGGCCTCTGTCTGTCCCACTGAGAGCCAATGAGGACAACGAAAGTCCTTCAGGTGTCGCCAACAGCACTTTTCTTTTTTTGGCCGTGCCATGTGGCTTTCGGGATCCCAGTTCCCCTACCAGGGATGGAACCTGGGCCCTGGCAGTGAGAGTGCCAAGTCCTAACCACTAGGCCACCGGGGAACTCCCACGAACACCACTTTTACAGCAGTAGTGGGTGCCACCTGGGGTAGGCAGGACAGGAAACACTGGCCCCCCATTCCTTCTTTCCACGTGAACTGGAAAGAATGGGGACTAGCTCAAGACCCCCAAAAACACAGCCGCAGAACTGGACCTGGGTCCAGACTCAGCACTAGGATACGGCGTGACCTCAGTGTTTTGCCAAACCTGTTCACACTGGATACCAGGGCGGGCCCGACTCCAGCCCTGTCCACTGAGCAAGACGTTTCTCGGCCTCTCTGGTGGTCTTCGTCCCCATCTACAGGTGTTATGACATGCTGGGAACTCAGGTAGGGCTCTACACACGTCACCTCACGTAATCCTCGTAACAGTCCCGAGCACTGGCTGGTCATTGTCCTCGTTTGACAAATGAGGGCCCTAAGGGGAAGTGAAGTGACTAACTCGAGGTCGCAGGTGGCAGGCAATGAAGCTGGGGGTGGAACGCAGCTCTGCTTTGAGTGAGGCCAGCAAACTCCTACCAAACCACAGCCCCGCACAGCCAGGGACAGGCTCTAAGCTGAGGGTGGGGGAGGAGATTTCAGCACGCTCTGCACAGAGCCCGGGGGCTGGGCCTCAAGCTCTGCTTTGAGTGAGGCCAGCAAACTCCTACCAAACCACAGCCCCGCACAGCCAGGGACAGGCTCTTACCTGAGGGTGGCCATGGCGCTTCACATCCATAAGGGCAAAGGAACAGACGACCCCAACCCCGGCCACATCTACAGGGAAGTGACGGAAAAAGTCAGTAAGCTCCAAGGCGCGGGGGCGAAACCAGAAGAGCAGAAACAGCGGGGTGAGGAGAGGGGACAGGAGCTCCTCCGTGAGGGAGACCTGGGGAAGCAGGGGTGAGGCTGAGAAGGGGTTGCTGAGGGCAACCAAACTCGCCAAGCAGGAAGCCTCCAACCCAGTCCTTCCCCGACGCCCGGGAGGGCCAGCCCTGAGACCGTTTGTCCCCAGACACCGCGGGCGGCCAAGCCTCCTCCGCAGCCCCGCTACGGGCGTGACCCTCACCGCTCGGCATTGCAGCAGCCGCGCCATCTGCCGGCAAGCGCTGGTCCTGCCGGCAGGGCAGGTAGTGCACGTGCGCCAGGGCCGCCGGCAGCAGGACTTGCGGCGGCCGACCTTGGCCCTGCTCACCCGGAATGAAAGACCTAGAGGGCGGGATGGGGGTGGAGAAGGGGCCTGCCGTTCAGAGGACGTGCGGCTGCGACGCAGGGCTGGGGGGCCCCTAGCGGGGGGAGGGGGAGGGATGCGCGGGAGGCCCAGCCCCAGGACAGAGGGATGCCCCCTCCCCGGACATCTCCCCCATCGCACCTGGCCACGGTGGCCACGACCCCGAGCGCGGTCATGGCGGTGAGCACGTGCTCCACGGAGAGCACGTCCTCGTCGTAGACGGTGCGCACGAGCAGCGCGCGGCGAAGAGCGCGCGGCCGAGGACGACGAGCGGGTGGGCCGGCAGCGCGAGCAGGGGCGGGGCCGCGGCGGCGCGCAGGAAGGCGGCGGCGGGGCAGTAGGCGCGGGCCGGGCGCGCGCGCGCGGCTCGTGCGGCAGCTCGTTGAAGTGGCGCAGCTGCAGGCGGGCCAGGCGGGACCAGCGGCGCGTCCCCGGCGCGCCGGGCTCGCGCCGCAGCAGCTCCGCGCGGCTGTAGAAGGCGTGCAGCACCTGCCAGGCCAGCACCAGCGGGCTCAGCGCCAGGTCCACGGCCGCCAGCAGCAGCACCGTGCGCCGCCAGCGCGCGGCCAGGGCGGCCCGCCGGTCGCTGCGCCTGTAGGCGTCGGGCAGCTCCCAGCCGCCGCGGAAGAACGAGAAGGGCCCGCGGAAGAGGAGCAGATCGCCGTTGAGCGCCAGGCCGCGGCTGAGGAAGGCCGCCCTGCCTCCCCAGGGCACGGCGCAGCGGGCCGGCAGCAGGCCCTTGTTGGCCAGCGCCACCTGGTAGTTGGTGTAGCGCAGGATGCGGTGGTGGACGTCCAGCTCCGTCAGCGGCCTCGGCTGCACGCACAGCTCCCCGCCCCCCCCCTCCCCGCTCCTCTGCAGCGCCAGGAGGCGGGACTGCACCTCTGCCCGGGGCACCGAGCTGAGCTCGTCCTGCGGAGAGGGGACGCCTGAGCGCCAGCCGCCTGGATTCCTCTCCACGGCGATGCCCCAACTCCCCGTGACCAGAGATACATCCCCGCCGTCCTCCCCCAGTGTCTCTCGGGCACGAAAGCTGCCACCTTTCGCTTTCTGCCCCCTCGCCCTCCCTTCGCCTTGCCACCAAGGGGCACCTCTTAGTTCCCCTCATCCTCTTCTGAACTGTGTTCCTCAGGCTCCTGTCCCTCCTGAGGCCGAGTCACGTGCTTCCCGGGAACAGCTCATAAACCAGACTCTACATGTATCTGAGCTCAGCTCCTTAAGAGCAGGTTTTCCTGGCCACCGCTCGCCCCCCCATGCCCACAGCCCTACACATACAAGGTACATCAGAGCTTCAGGTAACAAGGCAGTCTCTTTCCCGTTCCTAGGGTACCAGCCCGCTGGGCCCAGAAGCCCCCAAACTTTTACCTCAGCACGCTTTGAGACACACACACACACCCGCCCCACCCCACTCCATCAGATTAACCTTCCTAAGACAATGGCCGTGTCCCCATCTGGGGTGGAGGCTATCAGATGTCACTTGGAGCTCATCTGCAAACTTCATTTAACCCAGTTTCACCCAGCCTCCCCAGTCCATCCAGCTTAGTCAAGTCCCTCCAGGCCAGCCTCTCCAGTCCATCCCAGGGTCTCCCTTTCCCCTGGAAGGAAGAGGGGGAAGAAGGAAGGAGAAAGAGAAGGGGCAGGCATCTCCTGGAGGAGCAGTGGTCCAGCTCCTGACCTTCCCCGCCCCCATCCCCAGCCCTCGTCACTCTTTCCTGTGGTCTGGCTTGTGCTTCCGTGCCTAGGTGGGCTTTCGAGAACCTCTCCCCTTTGCTGCACAGGAGGGCTGTGTAAAAGGCTCTGCACTTCTGAGATGAACAAGGAAAGCTGGCTGCTGAAGGTAGCCTTTGCACTGTGCCTTAAAGAAAGAACTTGGGGGCTTCCCTGGTGGCGCAGTGGTTAAGAATCCGCCTGCCAACGCAGGGGACATGGGTTCGAGCCCCGGTCTGGGAGGATCCCACATGCCGCGGGGCAACGCAGCCTGTGTGCCACAGCTACTGAGCCTGTGCTCTAGAGCCCATGAGCCACAACTACTGAGCCCACGTGCCACAACTACTGAAGCCTGTGTGCCTTGAGCCCTGGTGGCGCAGTGGTTAAGAATCCGCCTGCCAACGCAGGGGACATGGGTTCGAGCCCCGGTCTGGGAGGATCCCACATGCCGCGGAGCAACGAAGCCTGTGTGCCACAGCTACTGAGCCTGCGTTCTAGAGCCCGCAGGCCACAACTACTGAGCCCACGTGCCACAACTACTGAAACCCGCGTGCCTAGAGCCCAGTGCTCTGCGACAAAGAGAAGCCACCGTAGTGAGAAGCCCGCGCACCACAACCAAGAGTAGCCCAGTAGCCCCCGCTCGCAGCAACTAGAGAAAGCCCACGCACAGCAACAAAGACCCAACGCGGCCAAATATAAATAAATGAAATAAATACATTTAAAATATAATAAAAATAAAAAACATTAAAAAAAAAAAAAGGAACTTGGGTACAGAGCCAGAAGAAGCACGAGCAAGATGGGGAGGAAAGAGCAAAGCTGACCGGGGACGGTGAAGGGGCCGGTGAAGTAGCTTCCTGCAAACGGGCCAGAAAGGGGGGTGGGCTCACCGACCGGGGCCTGAACACTCAGTTGCAGGCTGGTGGGTCAGTCTCCTTACTGCTGCCCAAAGATGCTCATTGCTTCCCCTGCCCCCTTCCTGCCCGGGGTTTGGAACGCCTCCCCACCTCCTATCCTTCCCAGCCCAACCCCTGTTCGTCCTGCCCTGTAGGGTCAGGTGACGGCCCTTCCTCTAAAGACCCATTGTTTGGACCACAAGCATGTGACTGTACATCATCTTCCGTAACCATCTACATCAACTAAGCTCCACAACAGTAAGGACCTTGTGTTCTAAGGGGTGGTACCCCACTTCCTAACATTATTCGGGGCCAAGGGTAGGTATCACTAAGGCCTTCTGCCCTCTTCCCAGCGGATCCTTCTGTCCGTACAGCCCCCTACTCCTTCCCATCCTCTGCCCCCTGACATGGCACCCCTCCACAGACACGCTCACCCAACTCACTGGGGGGATGTGCAGGGCCTCCCTGGAAAACACCTGGATGTCCCAGTGGCTGAAGAGTTTGCAGACCGAGCGAAGCAGCTGGAACAGCCAGAAGGCAGCAGCCAGGATCAGCAGGAAGACCAGCAGGGGGCTGGAGCGGATCCTGTGCCGGCTGGGACAGACAGAAGAGAGAAAGTAGGGGCCCCATACACAGCAAGGGAGACCAGGCTTGGGGAGCGATGGGGGTCCTGGAGAGGGGACCCAGCCAGACCAGTGGTTCTCAAAGTGTGGGCCCGAGGGGTCCCCCGACCCTTGTGAGTGTCTGCAAAGTCAAAAGTTTTCCTATAATATTAAGGTTTTCTGCCATTTTCATTCCCCTTCTCCCAAGAGTATACAGTGTCCTTTTCCGGAGGCTACGTGACATCTCGGTCACGGTCGATGCAATGTATGTTTGTACGTTCTTAGGTTTTGTTTTTTTGGTTTTTTTTTTTTGCGGTACGCGGCCCTCTCACTGTTGTGGCCTCTCCCGTTGCGGAGCACAGGCTCCGGACGCGCGGGCTCAGCGGCCACGGCTCACGGGCCCAGCCGCTCCGCGGCACGTGGGATCCTCCCGGACCGGGGCACGAACCCGCGTCCCCTGCATCGGCAGGCGGACTCTCAACCACCGCGCCACCAGGGAAGCCCCGTTCTTAGGTTTTAAAGCTGTTCTCAGCTTTAATCTCTAACAAGGTAAATATAGATAGGATTCTCATAAACAAAAGCTCTTGGGAGTTGGGTTCTCAATCAATTTTAAGTGTATTAAAGGTGGCCTGAGACGAAAAACTTGGAGAATGGCTGATCTAGACCAAGGAACAAAAGAAGGGGAGGCTTTAGTCGGTTGCTCTCCCCCATCACCTCCCTCACCAGCTGTCACTCACCGCTGGGCACACTGGGATGAGGGTAGGATAGCATCTGACAAGGTCACTTTGCCGTGGAGCGACCCAGGTCTTGTTCGGTTTTTTGGTTGGTTGGCAAAGAGAACGCTGTAATCCACGCGGTGAAGAAGGAAGGTTGTGAAGGTGACGATGAAATTGAATCGTCTGGGACACGAGGGAGTGCAGTGGTGATGAGGCCTGAGGGCTGCCAGGGCTCCTGCCCCAGCCTCCAGGCCCGCCTGGATTAACCCATCCTGCTGAGCCCCTGGGGTGCCTGGGAAGGCGCTGGAGGGCTAGAAGCAGCACGCACTACTGAGGAAGCAAGGGGAAGAGTTCGGGGTCCGGGACAAGCCTCTCAGCCCAGCTGGAAGACATCCTCCAGCAGGATACAGGCAAAGCCACTCCTCTGGTGGTAGCTGTAGATGTGGCAGGGCGTCAGGAACTAAGCCTGCAGCATGATGGGACTTTCCTGAGGACGCCGACTCCTCAGCCCCCAAGTCCGCAACCCACTGCCCCCCTGTCTCCCTGCCTCCCGTGCCCCTTCTGCCAGGCAGAGCACAAAAGGATATCTTGGACGGGCTTCCCTGGTGGCGCAGTGGCTGGGAGTCCGCCTGCCGATGCAGGGGACACGGGTTTGTGCCCCGGTCCAGGAAGATCCCACATGGTCCAGGAGGATCCCACATGCCACAGGGCGGCTGGGCCCGTGAGCCGTGGCCGCTGGGCCTGCGCGTCCGGAGCCTGTGCTCCGCAACGGGAGAGGCCACGACAGTGAGAGGCCCGCGTACC
>NC_041218.1:6212121-6213492 GCF_002837175.3 Physeter macrocephalus | reverse complement strand
GCCCGCGTACCGCAAAAAAATAAAAAAAAAAGGATATCTTGGTGAAGAAGCTGTCCAGGTTCTGGACGTGGTGCCAGGAGCCTGGGCACAGAGGGGAGAGCGGTGGGACTCACCTGGCTCGGTGCCCTCAAGCCTCTGCCAGAGGCCCAGCCCGGGGGACACTCTGCAGCCCTGAGGCCCTCCGCAGCGCCACACCCGCCCGCTCACCTCGGAGCCCTTCAGGCACATGAAGCAGGGGTTGCTGCTTCTCCCCATGGAGGGCTGAACCTTGGGGCCCCTCGGGGTCACGGTCCTCCGGCCGCTCATAACCCCGCTCAGGGATCAGAGGGCCTCTCCGCAGCCCGGGAGGGTCCTGGGGGCGTCGGCGTGGGGGAGGGGCAGTCCCCGAGGCCAGGGGAGGGAACCCCAGGAAGGGGGAGCAGAGATGGGCATCACCGCGGCCCGGATGATGGGCTGCGTGGCGGGGGTAGCGGGACTGGGGAGGGTACTATAGCGAGGCTGAGAAGCCCCTGGGGCCTGCACTGCTGGATAGGGGGGCCCCGGGGCTGAGGAAGGAGCTGAGGAAGGGGTGCTTTTTGCGTGAGGGGCAGGGGCCAGAGAGAAGACGGAGACCCTCCCTCCCCGAGGTCCCCGACCCGGAGGAGGAGGAAGAGGAGGCGGTGGCACGGGGAGGAGGGGCACGGATCCATGCCCCAGGTCTCCCCAAGGCCCCAGCTGCCCCCTGGTTCCCCCCCCCCGCCCGCCCGCCCATTTGCCTCACCATCGGGCCAGCGGCATCTCCTGAAAGCTTGGAAGCATGGGAGCTGCTGCTGTTTCCGAAGAGGTCTGCGTTGCTGAGCGGGGACTTCAACAACCAGACGGTGACAACAACAGCCCGGTGACTCAGTGGGGGCAGGCCTCAGGCACCCCAAGTCGCAGTCACCAGCCCAACCACTCACACCCCTTCCAGGGCAACCTGCGGCCAAACCTCTTAGGGCCCCACCTCCACGCCTGGCAGGGCGGTACCTGGAGAGGCAGGGGCAGACGAGGAGCAGATGGAAGGAGATCCCCACGGCCCCACCTTCAGACCCCCAGCGGACTTAAAGTGGCGGGGGGGGGCGGGCAGAGAGCAGCAGCCAAGCACAAAGACAGAAAGAATCCTAGTAAGGATTCTAGGGCTATGGGGCCAAGATATACATCTTTAGTTTCTTAAAACCTTATCTCAGAAAAAAACAAAACAACTTATCTCCCCTCCCTATAAACACACACACAGAGTGATCAACAGAGAAACACTTTTTTTTTTTTTTTTTTTTTTTTTTGCGGTACGCGGGCCTCTCACTGCTGTGGCCTCTCCCGTTGCGGAGCACAGGCTCCGGACGCGCAGGCTCAGCG
>NC_041218.1:6178543-6212031 GCF_002837175.3 Physeter macrocephalus | reverse complement strand
GGCCATGGCTCACGGGCCCAGCCGCTCCGCGGCAGGTGGGATCTTCCCGGACCGGGGCACGAACCCGCGTCCCCTGCATCGGCAGGCGGGCTCTCAACCACTGCGCCACCAGGGAAGCCCAAGAAACACTTTAAGACCAAACACAAAAAGAAAAAAAGAAAATGAAAAAGGCTGCATGTTTTGCTTGTGTGACAGTGCTACGGAATGGAAAAGGGGAGGCCGTCTGACTTTGCAGCCAGGGTGGGGGAAACTGAGGAGAGGGAGCAAGTGAAGAGAGGAGAGGCAATTATTTTGGATGAGAGGTGGTTCTTGGAGCTTTTACAGTAGGAAAGTGGGGTTCCTTGGAAGCTCCAGTATGTTTGCGTATTTATCCTCTTGAAACCCTCTCTACCAAGCTCTGATCCAGTTTTGGGGGCCCCCTGAGAAGCATCAGGGCTGACCCAGCAGAGGGCAGCTGAAGGTCTGGAATTTGGAAGGGCAGGTAATTTGGGTGCCCCAGGGATGAGCTGACTGAGTTGAGTTCCTTGTTGCCACCTCAAGGAGGAGGCGGAGGCCCAGGCAGCTGGTATGGTGGCTTGTCCAATGCCATTCTTGAGGCCCTGCATCATCAGGTTTCCTACTGAAGTCCATTCCTGAGGTGCTGACTCAGCCACCCACGTGTCAGGGCCTCCAGGGCTTAAGCCCAAGCGCTGATGTAGGGACCAGTGTCCAAGACATGGAGACAGAGGAACAGAGTACATCCCAGATTGCCCACTGGAGGAACTTAGAGGAGGAACCTGTGCTTCCTTCCTGGGAGGGGAATTGCCATGGTAGCTCAGGACTTGCATAGCTTTATCCCCAAGCAGGAGGCAGAGCTATGAAAACAAGACTCCTGGTGCCCAAAATGGAATCCCACACTGCAGAGGGGCTAGGAAATTCCCATGATCTCTCTGAGACACCTGTCAAAATCAGATATATGGGGTTTCCTCTGGTCTCTCCCCAGCCTCACTCACCCTGATAATGCACCATACTCACTTTAGGACTCTCCCATACAGTCTCCTCACCCAGCCCAACCTCAGACTAATCCTGACACGTTTTCCTACCCAGTTTCATTCCAGGTTCATCGATGAACAGCCTCCCTACCACCGGCCCCAATTCACGTCAATTTATTATTAAGGACACTTTTCCCTGCCAGGCGTTTGGAGGGGAAGGAGGGGACAGATGAATGAGACAGAGCCACTACCCAAAAGGAAGTCACAGCCCAGTGGGGAGGCAGCTATGCAAACAAGTAATTACACAGAAGAAATAACTAAGAGCGAAACAGAGGTGTAAGAGCTGTGCGGTGGCAGCTGCAGGCACAGTCAGCCTAACTGCGGTAGGAAGGCATCTGTGGGGGAGATGGATCTAGGGTCGCGACAGCGGTTCTAAACCATTGAGAAGGGGCAGCTTATCAGAATCACCAGGGTTTTTTTTCCCCCCAAATATATGTGGCTGCCGTCCCCGGAGCTCTGACTCGCCTAGGAGAGCGGGGTGAGTGGCAAAGCACGTGCACATGTTTTGAAAAAACTCCAAACGATTTTTGTCCCTTAGTCTCCCAGAACCAGCGGTCTACACTCCCTGGAGACTCCGGAACATCTAGAGTCCGCCGGGAGCACCCATAAGAAAATGACCCGGAGTTCAGCAGCTGACGCGTTACTATGGATACCCCAGGGCGGGGGGACGCACTCTGCACACCCTCAAAACGTCACCCCATAGCCAACTCGGACGGCGGGCACAGGGCACGGCCCGCCCGGAACTGGGGGCGGGAGACGGGCGACTCTCCGCAATCACAGTTCCAGAAGGGGGGCTAACAAGGTTTTCTCCAATCACAACTTGCAATGAAATTGATGCTTCTTTCCACCAATCATCGCCGAGTCGCGAAGGGGTTGTCGGGATGGGGGCCGGAGCCAACATGGATCCCTCAGTGGAGTGAGGGTGAAGCTGCCGTTGCCGGCTGCTCCTGTTCTCCCCCCACCATGTTGGTGCACTTATTTCGGGTCGGGATTCGGGGTAGCCCCGTCCCAGGCAAGCCACTACTACCCCTCCGCTTCCAGACATTCTCGGCTGTCAGGTAAAAAGGGACAAACCTACTGGGAGCGCGGGCCATTGACCCGCCGGCAGGGCGTGGGGGCCGCCGGGAGATGGAGTCCCGGGCTCGCGCAAGGCCTCCTGGGAGTTGTAGGCAGGCCGGCCCGGGGTTGAATGTCACTCTCCCGGGGATTGGCCTCAATTATTTACAGCGAGACCCAGGTGCCAGCAGGAGGCTCGGCGCGTCTGTATCTGCGTGTGGGCTGGACGGAGGGGGCGCTCTGGCCGGTGACCACGCTAGGTCTCTTCCCACCAGCGGGCGCCGTGCTGCACAGGTGTCGGGCCCCCGTTTCCAGCCCCAGTCCTCGTTCTTGGAATTGGTCTGGCGATGTGGACAAAAATTATTAGTGTCCGGAGACATTTAGTATTGCTGTTGTTCCAAAGATTCAGTGTGAACTGAACAAAAATGGTTCCTAAATCGGGATACTTTCAGCAGAGACAGTCAATTTGGTAACGCGTATGTATGTGTTCTTGTATGCTCTACGCACGTTGGTCTCAAGAGAGAAAAACAAAGGTGGGAAACGAACATGTACCCTGAAACTGCCACTCCGCTGTAAATGCTTTATGAGAAGCGACTGAGTCCTTTCTAATCCTGGAGTGAAGAACCCGAGAGCCAGGCAGGCAGCAGATTCGTAGGGGCGGGTGGATGTGGACTTGTGTCCTTTGGAAAGCCCATCTGACTGATGGAGGGCGAGATGGGCGGAGCTGCAGCTAGAAGTACCGGTGCTGGGAAGTAATCTGCCAGTTCTTGGCAGTGACCAAGCACTGCTTAGACCTTAGTTTGGAGAAGATGAGAAAAGCTGGAAAGTGGCCATGGTAAATTATTAAAAGGCTTGAAAACAGTCCTTAGGAAAAGAGTAAGGGTGTCGATGTTTTTTAACCAGAGCGAAACTCCAGAAAAGATATCAAACAATGTTTTAGTATTTGTGTGTTCATAGTGTAGTGTTTTTAAAATGTCAGGTCACAGCACAATAGATCATAAAGTGAGTTTAGTGAGTCTGAATCATTTAAAAGTGAATATAATGGAATACGTGTTAAAAACAAAGTAGGGGGACTTCTCTGGTGGCACAGTGGTTAAGAATCCGCCTGCCAACACAGGGGATATGGGTTCGATCCCTGGTCTGGAAAGATCCCACATGCCGCGGAGCAACTAAGCCCCTGCGCCACAACTACTGAGCCTGCACTCTAGAACCCATGAGCTACAACTACTGAGCCCACATGCCACAACTCCTAAAGCCCACATGCCTAGAGCCCGTGCTCCGCAACAAGAGAAGCCACCGCAATGAGAAGCCTGCGGACCGCAACCAAGAGTAGCGCCCACTCGCCGCAACTAGAGAAAGCCCACACACAGCAATGAAGACCCAATGCAGCCACAAATAAATAAATAAATGAATCAATTAATTTTAAAAATTAGGGAGGGAATTCCCTGGTGGTCCAGTGGTTAGGACTTGGCGCTTTCACTGCCGGGGCCCGGGTTTAATCCTTGGTGGGGAAACTAAGAACCTGCAAGCCGCACAGGACAGCCAAAAAAAAATGAGGGGAAGTATTGTTTTGCGAAGCATTTCAGTTTTCTGTGACATTGTGCTGGATCGCAAAGTAAAACATATTTGTTACTGTTATCCACAGTAAGTCTAAAACTTTGCAAACGCTGCAGCAGCGAGTCAGGGCAGATTGTCCTGCATTTCTAATGAGAGCATGTGCTCAGCAGACATAACCATTTGCTGAACACTGTTATGTACCAGAGCTCTGCTAAGTGCTGGGGATACAGTGGTGAATAAGATAGGGCTTCCCACCATCAAGGAATATATGGTCTAATGGGGAAGAGAGACATTTACACAGGGCAGAAGGCCTTTGAGCTTCTCCGTTTATATTTTGGATAGATATAAAGTACGCAGTGGAAGACAGGCAGGTGGATGGGGTCGGGGGAGGTGTAATATAGAGGTGGCAAGAAGCCCAGGCCTCCCTGAAACAAGGGAAGGATGAGATGGAGTGTGCAGTTAGGAGGGTCTGGAAATATGAAAGGCCATCATAGTAAAGAAGAAACCTTTCATCTATTTGTTTTTTAAAAGCCTCTTCTCATCAATAATCTCATTTGGCTCTTTGATCGTCCTACCATATACTCTTGGCCAGATAACTTATGCTTCTAACAGCCCTCCCTGTAGCCACTCCCGCCCTTCTCCAGCTCACTCCCCTCTGCTATGATCTTTAAAATGCAATTCTGGGGACTTCCCTGGTGGCACAGTGGTTAAGAATCCTCCTGCCAATGCAGGGGACACGGGTTCAATCCCTGGTCCGGGAAGATCCCACGTGCTGCGGAGCAGCTAAGCCCGCGTGCCACAACTACTGAAGCCCACGCGCCTAGAGCCCGTGTTCTGCAACAAGAGAAGCCACTGCAGTGAGAAGCCTGCGCGCTGCAAGGAAGAGTAGCCCCCGCTTGCAGCAGTGAAGACCCAACACAGCCAAAAATAAATTAAATTAATTTAAAACAATTTTTTTAATTAAAAAAATGCGATTATGATTATGGTCCTCGTTGCCCTCTCGAGTCCAGGTGTTTTAAAAGGACCGTAGGGCTTCCCTGGTGGCGCAGTGGTTGCGCGTCCGCCTGCCGATGCAGGGGAACCGGGTTCGCGCCTGTGCTCCGCGACGGGAGAGGCCACAACAGAGGGAGGCCCGCATACGACAAAAAAAATAAATAAATAAATAAATAAATAAATAAAATAAAAGGACCGTAATGACTCCCCCCACCCCACCCCCACCCTCCAGCCTCAGCAAGCTTTGTCGTTAGTTGTTTGTATTCACACACACACTAAAGCTTAACTGCCACAGGGTAGTTACTTGGTCTGTACTGTTCACCTCCTCTTCCTGTTCCTCAGAGCAGAGCACTGGTGCACAGTAGGCTGGCGGCCCTACGTTGCCATCTACAGGTACCGAAACTGCAGGAAAGGGGTGATCTCGGCCTATCCCAAGATGACAAGATACGTTATTTGGATTTTATTTCTTTTTCTTCCTTCAGCTGACAGGGAGTCTGTCACCCTTTCCTTCCTTGCCTTGTCACATAGGCACTCAAGGCCAGGAAGGAGACAGGGCGATGGGATATATAATAAGCTTCCGACCAGTGGTCAGAGACTTGGGTCCAGTCCTGGCCCTGCCACACATAACCTTGGGCTCATCATGCTTGGACGCGTAGGATGAGCCTGGATTCTGGAGTCAGACAGCAGGGCTCCTCTCTTGTCCTCCTCATTTGTCCTAGGACAAATGATTTCAGCTCTCAGCCCTGCAGGATTTTTTCATCGGTCAAGTGAGAATGCTGGCATCTCCCTCCCAGGGATGTGAGGCTCAAGCAGAGCGGACTGGTGACTCGGTGAGGCGGGGGCACTGTCCCTCTCTGAGCTTCATTCACTGGGAACTTCCGCGTTCTCCACTGTAAGAGGAGCGCCGTCCAGCTCTGATGTCCTGCGATTCTGAGAGAGCAGGGGCTGGAGATGGTCACTGGCTAGGGCCCGCCGTCTGAGAGACGAGCCAGGGAGAACACCTTTACCACTCGATTGCTTTCCACTGGGCGTGTTCATCTCAGAAACCGAGGTTGCTTAAGAGCCGCCCTGAGAAGGGCAGGGTGGGCTGTCGGGAGAGGAGCTGCTGCTCTCCGGAGGGCTGAGCCGAGAGCTCGGCCGCTTTGTTGTTCAGCTGAGGGCCAGCTGGGCCCTCGAGCCCTCAGTGCCGTTCTCTCCCTGCAGGTCCCGCGATGGCCGCCCCAGCTCCTGCCTCCTCGGGGCCGTGGCCCGGCTGCAGCCCCAGATCCGGGCCTGCCTCCCTCGAGCCCCCCCAGCTCCCGGCCGCAGCCCCTCTGCCTGGCGCTGGGTTGGGGGAGTCCTCCTGGGCCCCGTGGTCCTGAGTAAGTGCCCCCGCCGCGGCCTTGTGGCCCTCTGTGAGGCAGAAGCAGCCCCTCCGGCCCGCTCCGGACCCGGTGTCGTGGAGCCCCGCTTCAACTGGAAGCTCTTCTGGCAGTTTCTACGCCCCCATCTGCTGGTCCTGGGGGCAGCCATCGTGGTGAGGTCTTCTCCCGCCCCACCCCACGCCAGGGACAGGGAGAATCCAGCCAGGGGTTCGCGGAAGGCCCAGCCAGAGCCGCCTAGGGACAGCTTTCCTGCCTGGCCAAGTCTCAGAGGAGACCTCGGGAAGCAGCGGGGCTGGGGGTCACCAGGAGGACCTGCACAGGGCAGCTGGGTGAACAGGATCCAGGGGTCCCCTGGGGCTGGCAGCTGGGCTTTAACTCTCCAAGAGACACAGGAGCCCTCAAAGCTTGGGCAGTAGTGGGAGAGGAAGGGCCAGGGGTCGGGAAGAGCATGGGCCCCCTGTAAACATCTGTCTCCCACCCCCCAAGCTGGCACTGGGCGCAGCACTGGTCAATGTGCAGATCCCCCTGCTTCTGGGTCAGCTGGTGGAGATCGTGGCCAAGTACACGAGGGACCACGTGGGCAGCTTCCTGACTGAGTCCCGGAACCTCAGCACCCACCTGCTCATCCTTTACGGCCTCCAGGTACAGCAGAAGGGAGGGCCCGGGGGCTGCCAGAGGAGCCGCGCGGGCGCCCCTGAGATCCTGGCCTCTCTCCCAGGGCCTGCTGACCTTCGGGTACCTGGCGCTTCTGTCCCGCATCGGCGAGCACATGGCCGCAGACATGCGGAGGGCCCTCTTCAGCAACCTGCTCCGGTACTGCCAGCCTCGGGCTGTGGGGTGCGGTGGTGGCGGGGACCAAGGGGCCCTCGGGGGGTCTGGTGAATGTCTAAGGGCGGGGCCTCATCCTGAGGTCGTGTCTCCCTCCTCCCCCACCCGCTGCCCCCGTGTCCCGCCGCCAGACAAGACATTGCTTTCTTCGATGCTAAAAAGACAGGGCAGCTGGTGAGCCGACTGACGACCGACGTGCAGGAGTTTAAATCATCCTTCAAGCTCGCCATCTCCCAGGTTGGCGCCCAGGTCCCCCCCGCGCTCACTCACAGGCACACGCTCCCTGGTGCGGGTGCGGCAGGCCAGTCCTGCCCGCGCCCCCCTTGGGCCCTGCGCCCAGGCTCGTGCGAAGTGAGAAGCCTGCTGTCTGCTGAGGGTGTGGGTGAGGGAAGAGGGAAGTTCACAGCAGGGAGGTGCCGCGGCCGCATCCAAGGTCGGGCCAGGCTGTTTCTCTCCCGTCCTGAGATCCTGCCTCCCCGGAAAACCTTCCCAAGCAGGGAGGCTCAGACAAGAGCCTCTCCTGGCCCCGCCTGCCCAGAGCAGAGTCGCCACCTTGCCCCCGGAATGCCTGGCACGCTGACAGGAGAGGGAGCGATGGCTTTCTGCGCTATTCCTGATGCCCTCTCCTCGTCCCCCCACGTTGTCACTGACCCCTAGCCGTCCCTGGGCGGCATCACCAGGCAATTCTCTCTTTTTTTATTTTTTGGCCGCGCCTCATAGCTTGTGGGATCTTAGTTCCCCGACCAGGGATGGAACCCGGGCCCCGCAGTGAAAGCGCCAAGTCCTAACCGCTGGATGGCCGGGGAATTCCCCAGGCAAGCCTCTTTCTGTTCAGTTTCTAGAGCAGAAGAGAATGAAAGTGGGATTTGTCCAGGGGGAGAATGCCTTGGTCCACAGGCATTCCCACCCCGCCCCTGCATGCCGGCTCATCAGGAAGGGGTTACGCTCTGTGACCAGTGGACTGCCGGTTGGCCCCCCAGGGGTCAGACCTATGGCCTTGGCCTTGTGAGTGGAGAGCTAGCTGTAGCCAGCTGACTCTTGCTGAGTTCCCCACATCACGTTGCTGCTGCCAGACAGCCTTCCTGTCCACTCCCCAGGGGCTGCGAAGCTGCACGCAGGTGGCCGGCTGCCTGGTGTCCCTGTCCATGCTCTCCACGCGCCTCACCCTGCTGCTGATGGTGGCCACGCCTGCCCTGATGGGCGCTGGCACCCTGATGGGCTCAGCTCTCAGAAAATTGTCTCGCCAGTGTCAGGAGCAGGTACCAGCATTCCCTCCCGTCCTCCTCCTCTCTGCCCTGTACTCCCCTGTCACCCCTCCCTGTCTCCATCCTGGCTCCCTGACTCCTGGACCCCTCGCAGGTTGCCAGGGCAACGGGTGTGGCAGATGAGGCCCTGGGCAACGTCCGGACCGTGCGAGCCTTCGCCATGGAGCAGCGGGAAGAGGAGTGAGTGCCGGGCAGGGGTGGAGCCCAGAGCGGTGGCAGGGGGGCGGCCTCCCCCGATGCTCCTCCCCCGCCCCGTCCCCGCCTGCCTGCTTCCTGAGGGCTGGGCTCGGCTTCTGTCGCAGACGCTATGCAGCGGAGCTGGGGGGGTCCCGCTGTAAGGCGGAGGAGCTGGGCAGAGGCATCGCCTTGTTCCAGGGGCTCTCCAGTATCGCCTTCAACTGTGAGTGAGCAAGGCCCCGCCGGGGGACCTGGGCTGTGGCTTGGGCTGAGCTCGGAGGAGCGAAGGACGGGTCCCAGCAGGGCGGGCGACGGGCAGCTCTCCACCTGCTCGAGGTCCTTCACGTGTCTCTCGAGGGCCAGTCAGCCGGTCTACGGAGGCTGCTGTCGCCGGCAGGCAGTGGGCAGGGAGGCCCAGTGTCACAGCCGAGCCATGTACAGCGCGCTGCTGGGTCGCCCCCGAGGGAGCCGTGGAGGTGCCCCCAACCCACTCGTTGCCAGATGACGAGACAGAGGCAGAGACCACTCAAGTGACTTACCTAAATTCCAGTCAGTTGGGAGCACAGCAGGGACTGGCACTGGGGACCGACACGCGGGCCAGGCTCTGTCCTCTGCCCTCCACTGCTTCCTCCTTGAACCCCTGTCCTTGCCCCACTCAGGCATGGTCTTGGGCACCCTGTTTATTGGGGGCTCCCTCGTGGCCGGACAGCAGCTGACAGGGGGAGACCTCATGTCCTTCCTGGTGGCCTCCCAGACAGTGCAGAGGTGAGTGTGGGGCCGTTCCCTTTCCTACGGGGCCCAGCTGGACCAGGGGCCGGGGGTGCCAGTCTGCTGCGGGGACAGCTACCAGGTCCCCCGGCGAAGCTCAGGGCTGGGGATGGGGAGCCCCTGCCTTCGTCCAGAGCCCACACGGGGCTCCCAGCAGCCCCTGCAGCCTAACTCACTGACCGTATACTCAGAAACGCAGTTGCCATCTTCACCTTCCAGACAATTCTTCGATGAGCCTTTTTTTTTCTTTTCCTTTTTTTGGTGGCGGGGGCGCCCACACCGCGTGACATGCGAGATCTTAGTCCCCCGACCAGGGATTGAACCCGTGCCCCCTGCGGTGGAAGCGCGGAGTCTTAACCACTGGACCGCCAGGGAAGTCCCAAGCCTTTTGTGTGTGTGTGTGTGTGGCTGCGTTGGGTTTTCATTGCTGAGTGGGAGCTACTCTTAGTTGCGGTGCACAGGCTTCTCGTTGCGTTGCGGTGGCTTCTCTTGTTGTCGAGCACAGGCCCTAGAGCATGCAGGCTTCAGTAGTTGTGGCTCTCGAGCTCTAGAGCGCAGGCTCAGTCGTTGTGGCGCGTGGGCTCAGTTGCTCTGCGGCATGTGGGATCTTCCCGGACCAGGGCTCGAACCCGTGTCTCCTGCATTGGCAGGCAGATTCTTAACCACTGTGCTACCAGGGAAATCCCCCAAGCCTTTTTTAAAAAATTTTTGTAAAATACACGTAACAGAATTTACCATCTTAATTGTGTTTAAGTACACAGTTTTTGGTGGGTTTTTTTTTTTTTTTGGCCATGCCACACAGCATGCAGGATCTTAGTTCCCTGACCAGGGATCAAATCTGCACCCCATGCAGTGGAAGCACAGAATCTTAAGCATTGGACCACCAGGGAAGTCCCTAAGTACACAGTTTAGTAGCGTTATATACACTCACATCATTGTGCAGTCATCACCACTATCCATCTTCAGAATGTCTTCATTTTGCAAAACTTTAATGCTGCACCTGTAGAACCCCCCCTCCCCCCGTCCCGCGGCCCCAGGCAACCCCCACTGTGCTTTCTGTCTCTGTGAATCTGTCTGCTCTAGGTCCTCGTCTAGGTGGGATCATACGGTATCTGTCCCCTTGTGACGGGCGTCTTTCACTGAGCATGACCTCTCCCAGCTTGAGCCGTGTTGGAGCAGGTGTCAGAACTGCCTTCCTTTTTGAGGCTGAATAAGACTCCATGTATGGATAGGCCATCTTTGACACGCTTTTTAAGAGCTGGCCTCCCACCCTCTGCCTGACCTTCCCCTGCAGGTCCCACCCTGCTGGCTCACCCTGTCCGCGGCTCCGCCGGCCCCATCCGCCCGCAGGCACCAGAGCTCCCCGCTGGCTCTGCCACAAGAGTGCCCAGGGCGGGCCTGCCGCACTCTCCTGTCCCTTCCAGGCCGAGTTCCTAGCAGCTCCTTCCGCTGTGTCTCCTCACTGCTCCCCCATGTACCGCGTATACCAACACACATAAAACGTACGTGCACGTTAGATAACCAATTACGGCAAATATGGTAGAACAAACGATTGAAGAGTGAACACCTGTGTCACCAGCCAGCCACGTCCAGAAGATAGAACGTCAGCTCAGACGCCCCTCGGGTCCCTTCCTCGTTACTCGCGATGCCGGTGGTCCTCGTGTCGTGGCTCTGCCCCGTGTCTTACCACCTGTGTGAGTGTCGGCCGTTTCTTCCAGAATCCCTCGCCATCGGCCTTATTATTATTGTCCTGGGCAGAATGGCACTAAGCCGGAGGCAGGCAGGTAGAAAAGACTCCCTTTCTCAGCCCCGGACCCAGCGTTCCACAAAGACCAGATGCCACCCATTTCTGCTCAGTGCTTCCTAATCTGGGCCCATTCAGACCCTCTCTGGTCCTGGGCAGCCTCAGCCCGCCTTCCCGGAGGCCCAGGAACTGATCCCTGGCGGCCTTGGGACTAAGAGGGTCTGGCTGTTTCGGAGGTGGAACTTGGGCCGCGCCCTGCTGCCCCTCCCCCAGTGCTGACCTGGACCAACACCACTGGCTCCCTTCAGGGTCACCGTGCTCCACGGGGCAGGGGCAGAGGGCAGCCCGCCGTCCCAGGCCTGGCCCCGCTCCCTCAGACTCGCCTTGCCCTGGGCCCCCTCCCCTTTATGGCCTGCGTCCAGACCCTTTCCTTTCCCCCCCGCTGCGCTGCCTAGCCAGGTGGCAGAGCTGTGTCACAGACTTCAGAAAGCCTCTCTCGCAGGCTGCTAGGTGCCAGGCGGGGCGGCCTCCCCAGCCCCAGGCCTCAGGCGCGCACTAACTTGCTGTCCCGGCTCTCCCTTCTCGGGAAGTTCTCCGGGCCGCTTTCTTGCGGGCTCCTCCCCGCTCCCCCACCCCCGGTGCTGGGAGAAGTGAGACCTGGGGAGTCACTCTCGCCTCTCCTCCTCGAGAAGAACCTGCATGCACAGTCGGAGACGCACAGTCACGGGCTGGCCTGGCCCGTGACTAGCCGGGGCTGGTGACTCAGAGGCAGTGACTCACCTTCCTCCTAGCAGCCGGCAGCCCCGCACGACGACGAGGAGGCGACCCACCGTCTGGACAGATGGACGCTTGCCCCTCCGCTCACACAGGGTGGAGCCTGTGATGACATGTCTTCAGGGAATTTTGTCTGGGGTCCCCCCAGAGTTCCCCCTGTGATCCAGTGTCTTCTGTTTCCTTCTTTCTCTGGAAGGAGTAACATGCTTTTTCCCACCTTCGTTAGCCCTCGCTTCCCCCGGGAGTGGACAGCGCTGGATCTGACCCCCCGGTGGGCCTCAGCCCCTCCCTGCAGGCTGCGGGTGGCGGGCGGGGAGTCCGGCCCCACTGCTCCCTGTACCTGCCTTCCCTGTGTCCTCCCTGGAGCCCGGCCCTCAGGTAGCCGATGACTCAGCCGCCTCCGGGCCAGGAGGGAACGCGGCTCTGAAAGGAGAAGTTACTCGCCAGGTGACCCGGATCCCAGGGCTCCTAGGGCCCCAGGTTTCAGGAACTACCTCTGCATTTGGCTTCCGGCCGCCTGTTTGCTCGCCTCACTCAGCACGTCCCCCACGCGGCTGAGACCCAGACCTGGCCCTCTGGCGCCGGCCCGCCTTCTCTCAGGCTCTCCTCGTCCCCCTCTTTCAACCCTCCTCTTTTGCTCGCAGGTCCATGGCCAACCTCTCTGTCCTGTTTGGTCAGGTGAGTGGCAGAGTTGGGTGGGTCCAGAGACGTGGACGCGGTACCTGCGCCGGAGTCCCGTCAGCCGCTGACGCCACCGGGTGCCGTGGGAATTGGGTGTCGGGCCGAGGGGATAGCACAGGCCCCTCCCCCGCCGCCAAGGGGGAGTCCAGGAGGCGCTGCCCGTTCCCCGGGGCCCCGTGCCTCCCTCACGCGGACTAACCCCCTCCCCAGGTGGTGCGGGGGCTCAGTGCAGGCACCCGGGTCTTCGAGTACATGACCCTGAGCCCGTGCATCCCGCTGTCCGGGGGCCACTGCATCCCCAAGGAGCATCTGCGCGGCGCCATCACCTTTCACAACGTCTCCTTCAGGTCAGCGTCGGCGTGGACGCAGGGGTGTTTCTCTCCGGGTTGAGGGCAGGAGAGGGAGCCTGTCTGGGGACCTGTGGGCCAACATTTCCCTCTAAGTAAGCCGCCCTCGGGGGTGCAGGGAGACTTTGGGAGGGACCCGGGCAACCAGGGGCCGGGAACCCGGTCTGACTGAGGGTCTCGGTTCCTCCCAGTTACCCCTGCCGTCCCGGCCTCCAGGTGCTCAGAGACTTCACCCTCACGCTGCCCCCGGGCAAGATCGTGGCCCTGGTGGGCCAGTCCGGGGGAGGTAAGAGGAGCCCGCCACCCCCCCACCTGTGACTTCTCCCTGTGGGAGCCACTCAGTGTGGAAGGAGGGGCCCCTCCTCTGCCACCGGGGGCGTCCCTCTCCCAGAACACACTGCAGAAACCCACGCCCCCTCCCGAACCCCCAGGAAAGACCACCGTAGCTTCCCTGCTTGAGCGCTTCTACGACCCCACGGCGGGCATGGTGACGCTGGATGGGCAGGACCTGCGCGCCCTCGACCCCTCCTGGCTGCGGGGTCAGGTCATCGGCTTCATCAGCCAGGTGCCTGCTTCTCTCAGTCCCTGCGGCCTGGGCCCCTTCCCCTTCCCAGCCCCGTCACCTGCTGCCCTCCTGGGGGCACTGGGGGGCGAGCTGGCTCTCTTCACTGGTCCCCAGCGTTCACTGGGGTCCCAGCGACTGCAGCTCTGACCTTGGAATTCTTGTTTCTCGACGTAAAAGGTCCAAGCAGGTGGAAATGGGGTGGCCGTTTTAGGATCCCTGGGTTCTGTGGCGTCCTGAAGGTCTGGACACCCACACGGTGTTGCCGGGCACTGCTGGTGGCTCACCCACCAAGCAAGGCCGCGCAGCCCCGCTCTGAAGCTGTCAGCCCCACTGCTTTCCCAGCGAGGGTCCACCTCCCCCAACCCCCCACGTGTGGATAGAGGGCGCCCTTTTGGCAGGAGAAAGCCAACTTGTAAAACCCTTCCTTGCCCATCTCCCCAGAGAGGGGGGACCCTGCCGGGCCAGCTGGCCTTGCTCTCCCAGCCGCCTTCCCACTCACCTTCCCGAGGGGCTCCGTGCCCTGCAGGAGCTCGGCTTCTCCCCGCTTTGATGGACCTCTCTGTCTGTGTTTGACCTGTAACTTTGAACTGCCCCTACCTGCCCTCCAAGTGGTCCTGTTCTGGCCGAAGCAGCCTCTCCTAATGCGCCCCTCAGAGGTTCAGGGCAAAATGGGAATGTTTCCCGTGGACCCTCCACCTCCCACCCCCAGGAGCCAGTCCTGTTCGGAACAACAGTCATGGAGAACATCCGTTTCGGGAAGCCGGGCGCCTCCGACGAAGAGGTTTACGCAGCTGCCCGGGAAGCCAACGCACACGAGTTCATCACCAGCTTCCCCGAGGGCTACAACACCGTCGTGGGTGAGTTCAGAGACAGCATCCTGCTGGGGTCCGCGGGGCCCACGTGCGAGGCTGGGATCCGGGGGCAGGAACACAGTCACGGCATCGGGGAAGACCAGACAGCAACCACGGCCGAGTGGGACAGAGGCGACTCTGTGGGGACAGGGGAGATGGGGCCCATGCAGTTCAGGCACAAGCAGGCTGCAGGGACAGGAGCGTGACGGAGGGCAGGGGCACAAGTGATCCGTGACGTGCGGACTCTGCAGGGCTCGCCACGTCAGCTCCCAAGACCTGACCAGAAGCAAGGGGGTGTTATCTCCTTGTAATTGTTTATCCTTCCGTATCCTTTTATCCTTCACCGAAAGGTGCTCCCCCTGGTCATCCATAGGGATGGATTTGGTTGAGCAAGTCTTCTGACTTATCCAGAAGAGGGCTCTGGTGGTTCTGGAACGTTGCAGCGCGGTAGCATCGCACTCGACTCTTCATAGTGCGGCTTGCACTTTGTGTGTTCATCTCAGAGGTCCTTTTTTTCAGCCTTTGGGCTCGTGTTTATCGTCCAGAGTCTCTTGGCTCTGTTGCAGAATGTTCCAGCATGTCTCACGGCACAGGCATATCCAAGGTTCTCGACTCTTCTCGAAACCTAGTCCTGAGCCTGGCTGGGCTTAGCCTTCCGAGTGGCGCCCCCTCTGTGGGTAGCCGTCCTTCGTGTTCCGTGTTACCCACTGCTGGGATTCCTGCGGGCCCCACCCTGACGGGAGGAGCCGGGCCCACTCCTCTCTCGGGCACGTGCCTCGTACCCCTGACCCCGTGCGCTCGCGGGCTGCCCAGGGCTGTAGCCTGCCCCCCTGCTCTGTGACTGCAGAGTCACCTGAGGCTCTCTTTGGCAACCAGGCTGCCACCTCAGCTGTTCTCCGTGGGCATTCTGGACCCCAATGTGGCCTTCCCAGAACGCCCAGGTGGGTTTTGAATCCCACTGTTCTGCCACCCCCCTACCCCGCCGCAGGAGTCACATCTGGATCCTGGATGTCCCCACAGCAGCAGAGAGCCAGGAGGCCAGGAGAAGGCGGCTAGCGCTGCAGGGCCAGGGCAGGGGGTGGGACCCAGGCCCGTCATGGCTCCGAGCCCCTGCGCTGGTGCGTGGGTGGAGCTCAGCGACACCTCCGGGCATCACTGAGCCCCGCTGCGTGCACGACCTCTGTCCTCGTGTGAGTGCCTGTGCTCGTTTGCACGGCGATGTGCGATCGGGTTGCCGCCACGCGTCACCCCTGCCCTCAGAGAGGCAGGACGAATGCGCACAGGGCCAGGGCAGGGCCCTGGGCGCCAGGTGGGGAGTGCCAGACGGCCCCGGCGACCATCTGGCAGGGCCGCCCCCAAGTGCAGAGCTGAGCGCCACTGCAGGCCCCCGCCAAATCCCCTTCCTCCCCAGGCGAGCGGGGCGCAACCCTGTCTGGTGGCCAGAAGCAGCGCCTGGCCCTCGCCCGAGCCCTCATCAAGCAGCCCTCGGTGCTGATCCTGGATGAGGCGACCAGCGCACTGGACTCGGAGTCTGAGAGGCTGGTGCAGGAGGCCCTGGACCGCGCCAGCGCTGGCCGCACCGTGCTGGTCATCGCCCACCGGCTCAGCACCGTGCGTGGGGCCCACCAGATCGTCGTCATGGCCCACGGCCGGGTCTGCGAGGTCAGCTGGGGCCCGGGGAGCAGGTCGGGGGGCTGGCACGGCTTCGGCCACGGACACCGTGGAACGGGCGGCTCAGCTGAGCCGTGTGAGGGCCTGGCCTGGCCCTGGGGCCTCGGGCTCATGGTCTGAAAGCAGCACCCATGTGGATTCAGGAGTTCCCGCCCTTAGAAAAGCCCTGGCCTCTCGGGGCCCCAGCTTCTTCCTCTGTGCCCTGGGGCGGGGCAGTGAGTAGAGCTGCAGCGTGGCTCCCAGGATCAAAGGGGAAAGTTCTCGGAGAAGCGTTCGCTGCTGGGGGAGGGGCCCAGGGGCTGAGGCCCAGAAGAGGCCGCACGGGGGGGGGGGGGGGGGGGCCTGATCGGGGCCCAGGCCGCAGCAGCGCCCCAGAGGCTGGGGCTGCAGCAGGGCTCGGGGGCTGTACGGGGCCCGGCTCACTGGGCCCTGTAAGAAAGACGGGGGACCCAGATGCTCTTCCACAATCTGGCTCAGCTGACAGATACAGATGCGCCAGTGGCAATCCGTAATCAGCTGTGCTTTGCTTTCACACTCGCCTCGGGACTGACGCTGGCTTAGGTGAAGCCGTGCCCAGCGCCTCATGAGAAGCTGGCCCTCCAGGGGCTCTGAACTCTGAGCTGGGTTGGGGTGACCGTCTGCCCCTCCTTCCTCTCTCCAGGTGGGGACCCACGAGGAGCTCCTAAAGAAGGGCAGGCTCTATTCGGAGCTCATCCGGAGACAGGCCTTAGATGCCCCGCCTCCTGAGATGTCCAGGGGCCCTGGGAAGCAGCACCCCAAGTCCTGAGAGGTCTGGTCACTGCCGAGCATCCAGGGCCAGGGCCAGGGCTCAGCTCGGGGGGGATCCCGGGGACCGAGCCCCCAGGAGGGCCAGCATGCTGGGGTGGGGGCTACTGCCATTGCCCCCTCTGCTCGCAACGAAACCCGGGCCGGGCGCCGGGCTGGGGGGAGGTTGGGCGCGCTCCTCCTCCTGCTGCCCCCCTCCTGCCAGAGCAGACAGTCCTTGGGCTGCACAGCGGGCCCCTGCTCTGTCCCCTCCTTTTGCCAAGCCCTCCCCGACCCCTCCCCCAACCCTGCCGAGTGTCCCCCCCGTACCCGACAGGCTAAAGGTGTGCAGGCCGCAGCTGCAGGGAATTTTCACAAGTCAGCGTCGGGGTGGGAGTAGGGGCTCACCCCAGGATTCGTCCCACACCCGTACCAGGGCCTCAGCCTCCTCCACTGACCCCCGACAGGCCTCTCGGGGCCCTGCGAGAAGGCGCCCAGCCGCTGAGCCAGCCCTTCAACCCTCAGCCCACGTCTTGGGAGCAGCTTCCCTTCCTTCTCCTTGCTCCTTTACAAGTCCTTTCTCTAGGTTTTGCCCTCCCCCCATCTAAACGGGACGGGTGCCTAA
Organism: Physeter macrocephalus; assembly: GCF_002837175.3. NCBI lineage: Eukaryota > Metazoa > Chordata > Mammalia > Artiodactyla > Physeteridae > Physeter > Physeter macrocephalus. The sequence goes on along the minus strand of NC_041218.1, from coordinate 6,194,969 downwards.
CAGGCCCCCTGGCTCCTGGGGAGGGGGAGGAGGGGCGGGCAGCTGTGGTCTGATCCACAAGAGGTTCTGCCCCGGCCCCGTGCGCCTCGAGCCTGTCACCTGGTGAGATTGTGGACTGCCACCCTCTGTGTGAGGACATTTAGCTCTGAAAGGGACAGAAGAGGACATGCACCCCAAACTCCAGCCCCGGGGGACATTCGGTGCTAACAGTCCCCACGCCACTAAGGAGCAGCTCCCGGGGCTGACAGGAGACAGAAGCAGTCCGACGAGGAGCAGTCACTGCCGGGCCAGCCTCCTGGCATGGTCAGAGAGGCTCCCTGGAGCAGCTGGGACCAGAGCCTCACTTTGAAAGAGGATAGGCCAGCTGCTGGGTGGCACAAGCCCTGAGACCCCAAAGCTGTGGATGTGGGGGGGGGGGGCTGGACTCTTGTCCGCTTCTGGGGACCTAAGAGCAGCCAGGGTTTGCCCCCAGCCCTGGGCAGCTCCCAGAACCGGCGCGCCTCCTGCCTTGGTTCTGCTCGTGTCACGTGCCACCAGGAAACCTTCCCCCTTCACGGCCACGTCTGGGCCGAGGACTCCATCCTGAGTCCTGCGCCCTGGCTTGAGGAAGAGGGGCCGCCCATGCTGGACCTTCAAGGCCAGCCAGACCTTTTGGATTTATCCCGTGGCACAGAAGGACGATGCCATGTTTCAGGGCTTGGCAGCAGGGGCAGCTGTGGCTGGAGGCCAGCCTGGAGGAGGCTGCAGCGGCTCAGGTGTGAGTGCAGGAGCCGGGGTGAGAGTCCCCACAGCCTCTTCTGGGTGTGGTTTAGGACCAGTGCTACTTTAGGGAAATATCCCTAAACATCCCAGGGCCAAAGCCACCCTGGTTTCATGCCCTGCTTTCTTACTGATGAGAGGTCGCACCCCAGGGCAGGCTCGGCCCGGGAAGCAGAGCACGGGCTAGCTCCGGGTTGCTTTGCCACTAAACGCCTCCCTGGTGAGGGCAGCCAAGCGCAGGCCTCAACTCCCCGGCCAAGTCCACACCGGCCTGCCTGGCTCCTCCCGGCTGAGGCCAGCTTGTGCTCTACCAGCACCAGCCGCAGCCTCCAGCCACCCAGACGTCTTCTGACACCAGATTCTAGGTCTCTCCTTACCTCTGCAGGGTGGCCTCTCCAAATCCTGCCCCCCCCCCGTCCCCTCTTTAGGGAAGTGGTGCGATCCATGGCGAGCCCTGAGCTGGAAGGCCTTGCGGTCAGCTGCACACTTGCTGTGTAGCCTTAACCTCAACCTTGGCTCCTGCAGCTATTCCACGCTGATCGTAAACCTAGCTGCACTTAATTTCGTGAGCTTCTTTTAAGAGTTTAATTAGAATAATCTGTGGTAAAGTACTTAGCCTCAGAAGCTGGTTACATCTGTGCAATAAACCACGTTCTTCACTCCAAGGTGTGTGTTCATTAAGCACCTGCTGTGCGCCGCCGTGTCTGCCGCGGTGGGGGGGATGGGGACATCCCTGCCCCCGTGAGACCTGCGGCGGTCTCCTCAGGAGGACGGACAGGAGGCCAGGCGATCACAGCACGACGTGATCGTGTTCAGCTGGTGAGCTACGTTCCGCCCACTGCCGAGAGCCCGTGGACCCTCGCCTCTAACGCTTTGTGGAGGGACACGGAGTAGAAATAAATCGCAGTAACGAAATTAGTGGAGATAAATCTGCTTTCCCTCAGGCCTGCAGTGCAACTCCCAGCTCCACGGGGGCAGGTGAGCGTTTAACCAGGCGCAGGGCTTGACGCCAGCGAGGAGCAGCCCTGACAGCCCTCCGCGACGGCTGCAGCGCTCAGCGGCTGCCTCCTGTCCCTTGTGCCTTGGATCAGCAGGACCCCCGAGTCCCGCTTGACGCCTTGCAGACTGCAGCTCTGCCTTCTGGAGATGTCCGCTCTAGCCTCTGGGAGTCCTCCCCCGCCTGACCCAGCGTCCCGGCTCCGGCCCCTCAAGGCCAGTGTTGCCATGCTGCGCTAGGCACCGTGGCCCAGGGCACTCCAGCCGGTGTGGGGGCAGCGTCTCTCCTCCTTTAGAAAAGCCCCCATGCAAAGCAAGCACGCTCCATGTTACCGATGGGAGCGCACGGTGGTGTAATAACGCCTACGGTGGGGAATTTTGTGCTATCAAATTACCCGTGCAGTTGCCTCTTCTTGACCCAGCAGTTCTATTTCTGGGAGTTTACATCTGTACGACGTTACTGAGAGCACCGCTGTTTGTAATGGAAGCCTGGAAACCCCCAGTGTCCATCCACAGGGGTGTGGTTACACAAATGATGGCACATCCACATAAATGAAAGCTACGCGGCCATTTAAAACAGGAAGTTTTCCAGGTACTGGATACCACATGGTCTCCAGAACACGCTGTCAAGTGAAAAAAGATGTGAAACCATGGGGCATCCATATTACCTGGGAGGGCGGCACACGGGCACCCGCGTCACACTTGAAGGGCGACAGGTGAGCCCACCGTCATTGTGGCAGAGGCCAGCCCCCCAGGCACGAGGGCCTGAGCATGGGGAGGTGGGAGAGAGGGTCGCTGGGGACAGACCACCTCTGCACGTGGGGCCGGAGGAGACCCTGGCACCCAGAGTAGGCCGGGGCGCTGGGGGCTCAGAAAGAAGAGTCTGCTGACACCAACTGCCCACCACCCTCCAGCCTGGTCAGGAGCCGGCTCGGCTCTGCGGAAGGGCAGGTGACCCCGCGTGAGGTTAGCGGGAAGGGAGGAGAGGGCAGAGGACGCGGCCGGGGCCAAGGGTCGGCGACTGACCCTCAGGCCCGACGTACAGGGGCTGCAGCTGGGAACCTAGAGGGCCCCGAGGGCACCCCCGGCCCCAATTTCTCTCTCGGCTCCCCTCAAGCTTACCCGGGATGGCCGTGGTTTCCTGCTGGCGCCTCTGGTCTCCACAGCCAGGCCTCCCCCACCTGACGCCGCACTAATGGCTCCGCCTGGGGCCCCAGGGACCTCCCCGCCCCCAGGCTGCTCTGCCAGCCCCCTTGCCCCCTCGCCGCTGAAACCCAATCCTCTGCCGCAGCTCCGGCTCGGCAGAGCCGCCTCCGGCAGAGCCGCCCTGCTTGCCTCCTCGGCTGCACCCCACCTGGTCTCTGCCTCGGAGCCCCCAGCCCAGCACCGCGCCCAGCAGAGCCACAGCCCGGTCCTGGAGGAGGCCGAGCCGGACCGGCCAGGCCAGTACCTCCCCACCCTCTCCCCTCCTGGCCCAACACCCGCGTGACCCCTGCCTGACCCTCTGAACCCCTTCTCAGCCCCTCCAGTCCTCGGACCGACCCTTTCTCCTCCTCCTAAGCCTCTGCAGCTTGGTTCCCCCCGCACCCCGGGCCCCCGGCCATGAAGCGCCCCTCAGGGCCGGAGGAGGCCCAGCCGCCGGCCTCAGACATCCGCGTGTTCGCCCGCAGCTGCTCGATGCACGGCCTGGGCCACGTCTTCGGCCCGGGGGGCCCGATGGCGCGCCGGGGGCTGTGGACCGCAGCCGTGCTCCTGGCACTGGCCACCCTCCTCTACCAGGTGGCTGGGAGGGTGCGCTACTACGGGGAGTTCCACCACGAGACGGCCCTGGAGGAGCGTGAGAGCCGCCGGCTCACCTTCCCGGCCGTCACCCTGTGCAACATCAACCCGCTGCGCCGCTCGCGCCTCACGCCCAACGACCTGCACTGGGCCGGGCCCGCGCTGCTGGGCCTGGAGCCCGCCGAGCACGCCGCCTACCTGCGTGCCCTGGGCCGGCCGCCCGCGCCGCCCGGCTTCATGCCCAGCCCCACCTTCGACGTGGCCCGGCTCTACGCCCGGGCCGGGCACACCCTCGAGGACATGCTGCTGGCCTGCCGCTACCGAGGCTGGCCGTGTGGGCCCGAGAACTTCACCACGGTGAGCCGGCCGCCCGACCCGTCCAGCCAGGGGCCCGGGAGCGCCAGGCGGACCCTGCCGGGCCTTGCCGGCCCACACTCCCCCAGAGCCAGGGAACCCTGACCGCCGTGCTGGGGGATCCTTTCCTTCCCCGCCCACCAGTGCCTTTCTGTTCAGCCAGGGAGCTGTCCTCCTCGGGCCCCTCCCTGCTGCTCAGCTGGACTGCAGCGTGCAAGGTCAGGCCTCCCAGCCAGGGGCGCTCACCCAGGCTGGCTCTGGGCCCAAGGCCTGGTGCTCAGCGGAGAGCCTGCTCCTGGGGGGTGGCGGGATCTGGTGTTCTAGGGCAGGAGACCCTCCTCTCTGCCGGGGGAGGGGGCTGGTTTCCCCGCTGCCTCTTCCACATGCTGCCAGACCTGAAGGGGGCAGCTGGGCCCCTCTTCCTTTTATGCCAGTCTCCAAAGAAACACTTGCCCTGCAGGCTGTGCCCTGGGCTGGGGGTGGAGGTGGGAGTGAGGCACTGGAGGGTCCAAGCCTGTCCCTTCCTGTGGGAAAGGCACAGGGTTAGCTGGCCACAGTCCAGTGAGGGTCCAACTACATGTGCCAGTTGAGGGAGGGTCTGGGGGCATTAAGATGGGGGCTTCGGTGTTCAAAGAAGAGACCCAGATAGAGGATGGGGAGGGAGGGGTCCCACGGTCCTCGCACTGGCCCAGGGAAAAGGGCTGCCTGAGCTCCTGGTTCCCTGGCGAGGTCTGCCATCTGTCTGCCCTCCCCCAGGTCTTCACCCGCATGGGGCAGTGCTACACCTTTAACTCTGGCGCCGAAGGGGCAGAGCTGCTCACCACTCCCAAGGGCGGCACGGGCAATGGGCTGGAGGTCCTGCTGGACGTGCAGCAGGATGAGTATCTGCCCATGTGGAGGGATATGGGTACGGGGGCGCACGGGTGAGGCCGGGGAGTGGCAGGTGAGGTGCAGAAGGCCCTGGGAAGAAGTGGAGGTGCGGGGAGGGCCCCGGGCCTGTCCTTTCCTGTGGGAAGTGGGTGGGTTTAGTTGGTCACAGCCCTGGGGAGAGGGGGCTGCAGGAGGGGGCCTCTTGGGACTCAGGCCTCAGGGTCCCCCCTTCCCTGCAGAGGAGACGCCGTTTGAGGTGGGGATCCGAGTGCAGATCCACAGCCAGGAGGAGCCGCCACTCATTGACCAGCTGGGCTTCGGGGCGGCCCCTGGCTACCAGACTTTTGTGTCCTGCCAGAAGCAGCAAGCATCCTCTCTGGTGCCTCCAAAAGCAGGCTCCGACTCCCTCCTCAGCCCACGCCACCTCAGACCCCAACCCCAGCTCCTCAGACCTGTCCCAGTGATCTCGCGTTCTACCCAGGCCCCCACTTCTCCCAGAGCCTCCTTAACCTGTCCGCCTACAGCTGAGCTTCCTGCCGCCACCCTGGGGTGACTGCAGCTCTGTCTCTCTGGACCCTGACTTTGAGCCAGAACCCTCTGGTCCTCTGGGTCCCCCCAGGCCCAGCCCAGGCCCCAGCCCTCCCTATAGTCTAATAGGGTGTCGCCTGGCCTGCGAGAGCCGCTATGTGGCTCGGAAGTGCGGCTGCCGAATGATGCATATGCCAGGTAAGGGGCTGGGGGCAGCGGAGGAGGGGGTCCGGGGAGGCCTGGGGGGGCCGCTCCTGAAGCTGTCTCCTCCGCCCCCGTGCAGGCGGCGCGCCAGTGTGCAGCCCCCAGCAGTACAAGGACTGTGCCCACCCGGCGCTGGGTAAGGGGCAAGCCTCTCCCGCATCCCGTCCCCACCCCGCGACCCCGACCCCGCGGGGCGGGCGGTCGTGACCCAGGCGCCTGTGGCCCGCAGACGCCATGCTGCGGAAGGACGCGTGCACCTGCCCCAACCCGTGCGCCAGCACGCGCTACGCCAAGGAGCTCTCCATGGTGCGGATGCCGAGCCGCGCCGCCGCCCGCTACCTGGCCCGGAAACACAACCGCAGCGAGGCCTACATCGCGTGAGCCCCGCAGGGGGCCGGGGGCCCGGGGACCGGGGGCCCGGGGGCGAGGCGAGCGCCAAGCCTCCGGGCCGAGCCTCCGTGCGCAGCGCCCAGGGATGGGACACCAAGCTACACATCATTACCGGGCTCGGGGACTCTGGGCAAGCTGCTTAACCTTTCTGACGCCGGCTCTTCCGAAACTGGGGACGGTGACACCCCTCCCCAGGGCTCATGAAAGGACTCAGAGACCAGAGAATGGGGCACCTGTGTCTGCCAGCAGCTGGCACCAGTGGCGTCCAGCGAACACTCTTGGCCTCTCTTCCTCCAGGGAGAATGTGTTGATGCTGGACATCTTCTTTGAGGCCCTCAACTACGAGACGGTGGAGCAGAAAAAGGCCTACGAAATGTCGGAGCTGCTCGGTGTGTGTGCGTGCGTGGTGTGTGCGTGTGTGTGCGTGCGTGTGCGTGCGTGCGTGTGGCGTGCGCGCGCGTGTGTGAGCGCGCAGGCAACCTGCGGTCTGGGCAGGCGGGGGCAGAGCAGGTAGCAGTGAGCTGACAGGTGACCCGGTCTCCACAGGTGACATTGGGGGCCAGATGGGGCTGTTCATCGGTGCCAGCCTGCTCACTATCCTTGAGATCTTGGACTACCTCTGTGAGGTGGGTGGGCCTGGGCTCCAGCTGTGGGAGGTGGGCAGAGTCAAGCCACAGGATCCAGGGGGCAGGCATGCGCTGGCCACCTCCAGCACTGCTTCCCCCAGGTGTTCCGGGACAGAGTCCTGGGATACTTCTGGAACCGAAAGCGCTCCCAAAGGCACTCCAGCGCCAACCTGGTAATAGCCCCCTCCTCCTCCCCTGCCGTCTCCCCTGTGGGTGCTCAGCCCCTCCTCCTAAGTGTAGAACACCCTCCCTACCCAGCTGAGAAAAAGATGGGGGAGGGGCGTGCAGTGACCTTGGCTGGTCTCTGGGAGGGAGGATCCCCGCCGCCACCCCCCCCAACCTCTGACCCTCTCCCTCCTCTCACAGCTTCAGGAAGGGCTGGGCAGCCAACGAACCCCAGTTCCCCACCTCAGCCTGGGCCCCAGGTAACAAGAAATGGCCCCCTAAGGTCAAGGGAGATGGGGCAGGTCCGGTCCAGAGGGCAGGGGCAGGGCAGTGGGTGAGAGGCCTCCTGTCCCAGGGCCGTGGTCCGTGTCTCCCCAGGCCTCCCACCCCTCCCTGTGCCGTCACCAAGACGCTCTCTTCCTCTCAACGCACCTGCTACCTCGTCACCCGGCTCTAGATGGGGCGTCTGTGTCTTCAGGGCCGCACCCTGACATCCCGGACGTGGCCAGCCTGCACGTGTCTTTCCACCTTCACCCCAAATAAAGTTCTAGTGCCTCAGCCTCAGCTGTTCTACTTACACGCAGACCAGCCAGGCCACAGTCAGCCCTACTTGGGCACAAGACCTCTGCCAGCCGTCATCCAGCAGACTTAACGTCTGAAACGTTAACCTCCAGAAATCTCTCTACGAGAGAATAGTAAGCGGGCATCGGTCACTTGAACCTCAGTGTGAATGTTTGTCAAACCGACATCTCAGAGTGAGCGGAGCCCAAAGCCGGGTGTGAAGGCAGAGGAGGCGGTGGTAGGACAGCCGCACCTGGGGTCCGATCGGGGAAGGGCTGGCAGAAGGTTCTGATCCAGGGCCCGGCAAGACGCAGCGGAGCAGGTGGGGAGAAGCTGGCGTGGCTAGCCCGCTTCCAAGAACACAAGCTGCCATCCCGTCTTAGGCGTTCGTGACTTTTTCTCACATTTGGGACCGAGCGTCAGCCTGCCCGCCCCGCACGGGAACCGCTCCTGCTTCCGCAGCCTTCGCACACGAGCTGCAGGCCCCAGCTTGTGGGGGGAGCCCAGGCCCTCCCTTCCCACCCCTGCCAGGAAGCACACGCCCAGGCCCGCTTTCTCGGCTCTGTCCCGGCACCCTAAATACTGGAAAAAGACAAATAAGGGAGCCGGGGAGGGGGTGTTCCCACCCACTGCTTTGGGTGCCTCCTGTCCCAGCCTGAGGGCCTGGGCGTGGGGGGCGTGAAGAGGGAAGAGGCACGGCGGGTACACGTGGGACAAGAACCATACGGAAAGGCCCGGCTCTTCCCCCCCATTCTGGTGGAAGCCCATCCTTGCTCTCAGACACGGGGAGCCTAACGCCTCCCGGGTAGAGAAAGGGAAGGGCACGAGCGCATATGCACACGTGTGGTGGCAGCTCCGCCCCTGGCGCAGAGGTAAGGGTAAGGGTCATAGCCTCCAACCCCCAGCCTCCAGCCACTTAGAGTAGCAGAGCCAGGGCCGGACAGTTGGGCTGTGTTGGAGCTGGAAGCAGGGTTGCAAAGGGTGGTGAAGCGAAACAGAGCCTCAGGCCCCCCTAGCACCACGCCCCCGCCACCCGCCCCGAGCCACTTTACCACCACATCAGCCAGACTGTGGGAAAGGAGCCAATTTATGAAATTAAATAAAGTCCACGGAGAGAGTGAAGGACACGGGTTGGGGCACCTCCACCCTGGTTGGGCCCAGCACAGCTGGAGCTTGGCACACCGTGCACCCCTGCTTTTCCTCCCCTCCCCAGAGGGGGCTGAAGTAGGCCAGGCCCCAGCCTGGCCGCCGGGGGCCTGGAGCCTAGGGGGGGCAGAAGTCGGAGAAGTAGGGGTGCTGCAGGGCCTCTTCTGCTGAGATGCGCTGGACAGGGTTACACTTCAGGAGGTTCTGGACGCACAGAAGAAGGCGAGGCAGGTTCACGCCCAGAGCCCCGCGCTCCCCGGGTCCCTCCCGACAAGCGCCCCGGCCCCAGCCCCCTACCCTGCCCTTGGTCACCTGCAGCAGATCCCTCCCTGTGGCGTTGAGCTTGGGCACGACGTTCACCAGGGACGTTGTGGCTGGGTACATCGGGTAGGGCTGTCGGGGGCAGGGTGAGTCAGCAGGGGTGCGGGGCGAGGAGGCTGCCAGGGCCAGGAACTAAGGGGGTCACGGATGAACCACGCGGGAGCCCATCGCCCGTCACACCTTATAGTCCGGCAGCTTGGTCATGGCGGGCCACTGCTCCTCGGTCGGGGTCCCCAGCAGCGTGTCCACGGGGTCAAGGATCACTCAGGTGGTAAGGGGCAGGTGAGGGGCTCTTCCCCTGGGGAAGGGCGAGTCTTCATACCCGCCCTTGCCCTCCTCGCTTTATCCCCCAGCTCACGACAGAAGGCGGCCCCTGGCCCCTGCGACCCTCATATGCAGTCCCAGCTGCGTGCTGTTTTCTGCAGGCCAGGTGCTTTATGGCCATTAACGACGTTGACCTAAACCCTGAGGTCCGTGGTCCCGATGAAGCGGTCAGCGGTCCCCCACTCTCGCTAATCGTCCCCCTGCTCCTTTCGGCTCCTTCAGCCTAAGGATTTGGCTCTCAGTTGGAGGAGGGAGCCCTCCTTGCCTACAGGCTGCACGCTCTCCAGCTGGCGGCGGGCACCTGCCCCGTGACAACCAGGGCGTCCACCACCCTCCGCCCTCAGGAGAAGCCCTGAGGCACCCCTAGGCCTAGCCCAGCCCACCGCCGCCCTCCCTGCCTGCACTCTGAGCTCCAGGGGCTTCCAGATCCCCTCCCAGAGGGCTTGAGGTGAAGCCAGATGGAAGAATATCGGAAGATCCTCTTCAGCTGGTCATCTACGTCGTTGCCAGGAAACAGGGGCCGCCCCGCGTTGGCCAGCTCTGGGAGAGAGGCGGGGGGGGGGGGGGCGGTGACAGGCAAAGAAGCCCTCCCTCCCGCAGCCCTGCCGTGCCTCCTCCCCACCCAGGGGCCCCACTCCCTTCCCCAGAGGGGACCCTCCAGACCCTCCTTGTCCACTCAAACGGGAGACAGAGTGCCTCTGCAGACCCCGGCGTGTCACCTGCGAAGATGCAGCCCGCTGACCACATGTCAATGGACGTGGAGTACAGCTTGGCCCCAAAGAGGACATCCGGTGGGCGGTACCACAGCGTGACCACCTGGAGAAGACCCCACCACAGGGACCCCCAGTTAGAGGGCTGGGGAGGAGAGCGCTCAGAGAGGAGTCCCGGAGGAGGAGCTGAGCGATGCTGGCTGGGGACCCCCTCCCTCACCCCCACTTCCTGCCCCGCAGCTCACCTCGGCTGAGTAACAGCGAACAGGGATCCCAAAGGCGCGAGCCAAACCGAAATCAGCCAATTTCAGCTCCCCATTCTGAGGGGGAGGGGGAGGGGCATGGAAAGGGGCTCTTCCACAGTCTGAGGGCAGGCCCCGTGCTCCCGCCTTCCTGTCCAGCTCCCCTCATCCCACGCCAGCCTCCCTAAGGTCCCATCCTCTCGCCCAGAGGTACCCTGTTTATGAGCAGGTTCTGAGGCTTCAGGTCCCTGTGTAGCACGTTTCGGCTGTGACAGAATCCCAGGCCTTTTAGCAGCTGGAAGAGGAACGACTGGGGGAGGGGCAGGGAGGAGTTCATCAAACCGTCCGGGTGGGAAGCGGGTCCAACGATGGGTCACGCTCCCCTCTGCTTTGCCTTGAAACCCCAGCAGTCTTTCAGCACCAAGCTCGGCCCAGCATCACCCCTTCATTATCGAGGACCTACTTCGTTCTTTGCTGGGTACTCGAAAGGTGAACGGGGGCCCTGGTCCCCACCTTTCCGGAACTGACAACTTGGTGGGCCTTCCTACCTTTCCAGCCCACAATGATCTCTCCCCTACCTGGCCTCATTTGAACGCGAACATCATAACCAACAACGTATATACTGTGCTGTATTATTGTACAGCACTTCTTTGCCCTGGAACCTGAGCCTAGAACAGTGCCTGGCACACTGCAAAACATTCAGTACGTATTTGTTGAATGAATGAATCTCTCTGAACCTCATATTCCTGCCTCTCGAATGTAAATCCTATCACTGACATCAGAGTGTTCCTTTCAGGTCAAAGCGATCACGTGAAAGTGCTTTTGCTAAGATGGAAGCTCTCGGAGGCAGAACCAGGGTTTTCTCCTCCCCTCGTGTCCCGAGTGTCCCCGTGCAGGGCCTGAGAGCACGTCCACTGAATCCGGACGCCAACCCCAGCCTCAGTGAGCTCCCAAGAAACCAGTGTCCTCACCTTCACAATTTCAGGATCTAGGTCACCATTGCAGCTGTCAAAATACTTCTTAAGGTCCTAAAAAAGGGATGGGGTGGGGGATGGGATAGAGTTTAACCTCAGTCTGGGTCCCTATATCCTCCCAAGGCTACTGTCCCTCAAGTCCCCCTTTCACCTGGTCACAGAACTCAAAAACCAAAGTCAGCTTCTTGTCGCTGTGCAGCACGTCGTGGAGCCTAGGGAGAAGCGAGTGCTCAGCCAGGCAGGGCCGCAAGTCTGCACCTACTATCCCAGTATCAGCCCAGCCCATCTCTGAAGCCCCCACCGCCGGACCACACAGGCAAGGAGGACCCCACCCATCTACACACCTGACGATGTTTTTGTGCTTCAGCTCCTTGAGTAGGCAGATTTCCCGAAGGGCAGAACTCGGCACTCCCTACACATTGGAGGGGGCCAGGTGGGCCACAGTCACATCCCACCCAGCCTAGGCCCTCAACCCCTCCCTGGCTCCAGTGCCCCAGTCCTACCTCATCATCATCATCCAGCCTCACCCGTTTCAGAGCCACGATCTCATGAGTCTCCCGGTTTTTGGCCTTGAACACTGTTCCATAGGTGCCTAGAGGAAGGAGGTCAGGGCTGAGGGAAAGGATGGGGCACCCTTCCCCAACCCAGGAGGTCCCTGCCGGGAGAGAAAGCAGCGTGGGGGCGTGTTACTTCTGATGCCTGGAGGAGTGGGGGATGTGGCAGAGAGGAGCCTGCAGATGGCTCAAGGGTGTCTGCAACAGGGAGAGGCTGCAGCTGCTGGGTGAGGAGGTCTATAATAAAGGCCGAGCTTCTGGAGGGTCTGAAAATAGGGAGCAGGGGTCTGGGAGAGGAATGAGGGCCGGCAGGAACGCTGAGGTTGGAGGTCTGCAGCGAGAACTGAGGCTGTGGGGTGGGTGAGGTTCTGCAAGTGGCGCTGAGGACAGGGGTAGGAAATGCAGCACGTGCAGAGGTCGGAGGTGGGTCTACAGGGGTGCTAAGGTTGGGAGGGGGGCGTCTATGGGAAATGCTAACAGGGGGAGGATTGGTGTCTGCAGGGAGTGTTGAGCTCAGGGCCAGGGCTGCAGCCAGTGCTGAGGTTGGAGACTGTGGGTATTGCTGACGGTACAGCAGCCCGGGCTGCAAGGAATGCTAAAGGGTCTGCAGAAGGAGATCTTGCAGGAACATCTCGTGGTCCCATTACCTTCCCCAATCTTCTCCAGTTTCTCGTATTTCTGCATCGCGGCAGCCGCGCGAGGACCCTTGCGGGCCCTGGGTTCTAAGACTCCGGGCCCGGCGTTGCAGAGGAGGCGGCTCCCCAGCCTCCGGTCCTGCCCCGCCCCCCCGCCTGCGCATGGGCTTCTCGGGCTTGTAGTCCTAGGGCGCCAGGTTTCCCAGTAATGCCCGGGGCCTTCGACAACAAGAAGACTACAACCCCCAGCAGGCTGCGCTCAGGCTCTCTGCAGCACTTGCCTCCCGGGACTCCTGTTCGACCGCGGAGTCAACTCTTGGACTTCAAGTCCCAGGAAGCATCGCGTGTCCGTTTTCCCGGCTCCCCGCCGTCGCGCGCGGCTCCCAGTGTGCCCTGCTAGTGTTATTCCTTTTCGGCGCTTACAACCTTCTTTTGAGAAGGACCTCTCCGGGACTACACATTCCAGAAGGCAGCAGGGGTGGGGGTGGGGCGCTTTCTAAGGTTTGGGTTTTGGCGGCCTGCATCCTGAGCCCAGGTGGCCCTGCTCTGCCCCGGTTGATGATATTGAGGTTCCATCGACTCCCTGACAATCTCAGCACGGGTTTCCACCTCTCCCTGGGCCATCTGGTGACCTCAGGATTGATTGGGGAATGGCTCTGAGCCATATCTTGCTGATGATGACTTCACAGGGACCAGCTGACCGCAGGGCTGGAAAGAGAGGCAGGTGTGCCCCAGTGGAGACTGGATTTACGAAACGCCAGAGACTCCTCTCTCCTGTGAGCTCCAGCCTTTCGCTACACTCTGATATCCCGAGGCAAGCTGGCTGGACACTGGGAGGGTGTCCCCGCCCCCTGCAGAGCCCGGGCCCACTGGAGTCGGCCAGGGCGTGGCCGAGGGCTGGCAGATTGGTTACTGCCCTCAACAGACAGAAGGACAGACAGAAGCTACACTTGAAGCAGCCTTGACCTCATCCCTTAAGGAGTTGATTATAGATTTTTCTTGCGGCTTCTCTCTAATTGTCTCATGACTGCATTCTTGAGGGATGTGAACTGGATGATAACTGCCCCAAACAGCACTCCTCAGCGCCGGAACCAAAGTTGGTGCTAAACATTTGTTAATTAACTCGTTAATATCTGAACGTTTTCTGCATACACATTGCAGTGCTTCAGCCGGTGGCAGACTAAAGAAGCGAAACGTATATTCCTTATCTGGAAGAAGTTATAATTTATTAGAAAACCAGAAGTACACACAGAGATCTTTAAATGACAGGTGATGCCTATGAATAGGGTTCGAGAAGGGAGGTCACCGCAGGGAATCTCTCCGAGGCAGAATTTCCCCGGTTCGTAAAGTCTGAGTCAGTTCAGGGTAATGGGCATCCACCCCCGCCATCACCCCTCTCGCGCTCCCCCCTCTCCCGTCCCCGTCCTCCTGGCAAAGACAGGGGCTTTCTTGGAGGCACTGGGGAAACTGCGGGTGGGAGGCGGGGGACGCCCGCGGCCGCGAGAGAATCTTGACCCCGATGCATTTGTATTTCAACTTCCTCCGCCTCGAATTTCCTGATCATCTTTGTGTCTCCTTTTTCCTGCCTGGGATCCCCAGCATGAGGCGGGACCCTTTCCGCCCAGAGGTGCCTAATGGGGCCAAGAGACGACGTGCCCGGGGCGCCCGTGCGGGGAAGCCCGGGGCGGCAACCTTGCTGGGCCGCGCCGAGGGACAGCCGGGGCGGCCTCCTAGGCGCTGGGCTCCCAGTGCCGGGCCGGGCCTGGGAGCGCGCCTCCGCCCCCGGGTCTCGGCCCCCACTCCGCGCCTCCCAACCCGCTGCGACGAGGCCGCGCACGGTGCGCCAGGGGGCGCGCACGCAGGGGGCTGGCCTGCCCGTGGCGCGGGGGAAAGTTGAGTTCGGAGAAGTTGGAAGCGACGGGGGCGCGCCCCAAGGTGGGCACGGGGGAGTCGTCGGGAGCGCGCGAGGGCTCCAGAGAAGGGGGAGAGACCCCCAGACCCCTGCAGCACAAAGTCAAGAGGAAGCGGGTAAGCGGAGAGGTGGCGGAGGGGGAGGGCCAGGGCCGCGGAGGGAGGAAGGGAGGGGAAAGGAAAGGGGGGAACTCGGCACTCGGAGCTGGGAGGGAGTGGAAGTGCAGGAAAGGGCGGAGACTGGGGCGCGGGGAAGCGAGGTCTTGGGGAGAAGGATGGGGAGGCGAGAGGAGTGATTGCTGGTAGGAAGCGGGATCCAGGGTCCGCTTCTTAGAGTTCCCTAAAGCGAGGGTGCCGCGCCCCCTGCCACCAGGAGGGGGTACTCTCTGGGAGGCGCCGCCGGCCCTCCCAACTCCTGGGCGGACTCCAAGATGACACCTCTCCCCTTTGGTCCCCTACTCTATCCTTCAGGCCCGTCCAGGGTGCCCTGCCCAGGAGTTGCCCCAAGCCTCTGCCCCCAGTCTCGGGGTTGGGAGGCGGAGCCGGGAAGGGGTTGGCGGGTCAGGTCAGGACAAGGGGTCAGGCAGAAGAGGGAGCAGCTGGGTGGGGATGGGAAAGGCGAGCGCGGAGAGTTCGACCTAGCTCCTGGGGGGCTGGCTTGTGTGGGTGGGGAGCTCTGTGCTGGGTGTGGGGGGCGGCGCCGCCTGAAATCCAGGGTCCACTTTTCCCTCCTCCCTTCGCTTCCCACTCCCGCCAGGCCCACAGCGAAGAGCTGTGGAATGTGCGAATTCACCTGGGGGGTGGTTAATGCCCCCCAAGGGGGTCCGGAGTGCTAATCCCTTGGGCAGGGGAGAGTTGCTAATCCTCCGGGCCGGTCGGGGCTGGTCCCCGGAATGTGCCCCCAGCCCGGATTATCGGCACCGATGCTCTGGACAGAGGCTGCTTTGTGTTCTGGGATGATGGGGGCGGGGGCGAAGAGGGGGGCGGAGGTAGAGGGAGGAGGGGAGGATAGAGGAGCACACTGAGGGCACAGCCTGGAGCGGGGAGTGTGGCGCCGGCAGGTGCTGGCACTCCTTCCCAGACCGGGTTTCCTCCCCCAGCACCCCTCTTCCCCGCACCAGACTTGCCCTGGCGGAGGGCCTGCTAGGGGGAGGTGAAGAGGGCAGTCAGCTGAGTTGGAAGGCCGGCCAGGAATGTGTCGCTCCAGGCTCCCCACCCTGGACTGACCCCCAGACCTACGTTGTTTGACCCTGTACTGACCTGTCTTACCCCCGAGTTGGCCCTAAATCCGGTAACCCTGACCCCCCCCCATGACACACTGGGGAGCTTCGGTGCTTTTGCCATCGCAGAGCCTTGGGTGTCCCCAGCACTGCCCCCACTAGGAATAGGTACCCCAGTTGGCACTGGCCGGGTTCCCTAACCGCAGCTCTTTTGCTGCCCTCCCCCCGCACAGTGTCCTCCCCAGACACCCCTACAGTCACAGTCAGGAGGGCGTCAGCCCTGCCACTCAGATTTTCCTGGCCCCAGGCTTGGGGAGGGGAGGGACCGGGACTGCTCCTGAGGGCAGGACCTCAGAGTTTCTGTGCCCACCCTCCTTCTGGCCGTCACGTGCCCCTCCCCCATTATAAAGCCGTGCCCGGCCTGCGCCTGCCAGCCTCCCTTCCTCCCTCCCACTGAGTGAGTGGAGTTGGGCTCCTGCCCCTCCCCCAGGGAGCCTCCCCCCCCACTTCGGGGCTGGGCTTTTTGCACAGGAAGGGGCACAGGAACAGCCCCCTTGCTTGCTGTTTTGGGCTCTCTCCAGAGCTCTCTTTCTCCCTTCCTTCATCCACCCGTCGTCTCTGCCTCAAGGGGTGTCTCACTCCCGCCAGCACAGCCCTCTCTGGTCTCAGCCGCCTCGGCCTGCCGTGCCACCCCTGGGCCACCGCTCCCACCGCTCCCGTTTGTGGCTCGGCCTCTCCTCCCTGCTTCCTCTGTCTCCCCTCCCTGATCTCCGCTGCTTTCTCTCCAGGTCTGGGCCTTAACTCCTGTCTGCCTTTTTTTTCCCCCAGCATCTCTCACCCCCGGCTCTCTCCGCCTCACTCCGCTTAGTCCCTTGGCCCTCCATGGCCTCCTGTGCCTCAGTCCTTGCCTCTGTCTCTCTTTGTTCCTCTCTTTTCTTCCCATAAACAACTCTCTTTGCTCCCCCCACCCTCCAAGGGCCACTCTAAGGCCTTTCATAGTCTGGGAGGATCCTGTGCAGCCAGGAGACCCCTCGTGGCCAGCGGGCTTCCGTGAAGCCCCCGTGCCCTGCCCTCCCCTCGCTGTGCAATGTTGGGGCGCCCCTGCAGGCCTGGCACCCCTCTCATGCAGTGATTGCTCCTCCCCCGCCCCCCCCCCC